>NC_140485.1:134024553-134126449 GCF_964271855.1 Acomys minous | reverse complement strand
CCTCTGCTTTCTCCTGATGATGGAGCATGGTTGGGGCGCGTAAAGCCAAAGGAGCTCTTTTTTTCTCCTCAAGTTGCTTTTGGTCACGGTGTTTATTGCAGCAACAGGAAGCAAACTAATTCGATGATATTATTTGTGGTACCTACAACTGTCAGATTCAAAGGATCAAAGAGTAGAAGGAGGTTGCCAAACACAGAGGGACGGGGCAAATGGCAAATTACACTATAAAGGTTAGGCAAGTTCTCAAGGTCTGTGGTATTATGGTCAACAGTAGTGTCTGTCACTCAACTGACTTTTTTTTTTCCCCCCAAAAGAGCAGATACATGTTCAGCTCCTCTCATCACAATAACATAAGCTAATAAAACTGAAGAAAAGAGCACTTGCTTTTCCATTCTAGGAGCCTCTCCTTTGCTGTCAGGAAAGTAAATGTAAAATTACTTAAGGGATAACAAAGCTGGGGTTCTTCTGTAACAAGTGAGTTATATAGTCTCTTGAACAATTTTACTAATGAGTATTTATTTCAGATCTTAATACAGAAAATATTTGATTATAGAAAACTTTTTCTTTAAGTAGGCCTAATTAAAAAGCACTGTGTGTGTGTGTGTGTGTATTTCTACTTTTCAAGTCTTCATGTTAAGTCCTATTAAAAGTAGACTTGTTGCATGCACACATTCCTATTTGCTGTGGGGTTAGTCTCATGTCAGGACAAGCAGCAACCCAAGGTTATCATGGGCCAGTGACTTGACTTTTGTTCCTGTTTTAACATTCCTTTCCCATTGCCAAATCTAAACAATGTAATAATTTAAATAACTAAAACACCTTTCTAAGGTTCTCACTGTGGCAAAATGCCTGTTATTTTATTAGTTTTATGAGGTTGTATACCCCAGGGTTAGATTATTCTTTCGTGGTTTATTTCTCATGTATTAAAAAGAGATGTGTTTGCTCCACTGATGTGACTAAAAAAGGGAGCGGGCACTGGGCGGGGGTGGGGTGGGGTGGGGGTGTGGGGGTGGGGGGAGGGGCGGTCATCACACTACAAGTCACAACTCCTGTGTGAAACAGTCTGTACTGTTACAGAATCAGCAATTTGCCTCATCAGTGAGCTATTTACAAACAAGTAGGTGGGCATTCCAGCAATGGCTGGCTGATAGGGCAGAAGAGGTCAGAGGCAGGGAGAGGTTCTTGGAACCCAGGGAACACAAAGTAACAGGAGAAGGGTGGGCACCCTGCCAGGAGGTGTGGTCTTAAGTGAACATCGCTGCCATTGAGGAAGGGACTGCCAGCAGCAGCCCCCGCCCCTCCCCCGCCCCGCCCCTCCCCCGCCCCCATTAGCAGGACCCAGGTTCAGAGAGCAGGGGCACGTTATTGATGACAGAAGCCGGGAAGCAGCTGGGCTTCATGGGGGTTGGGGAGTGCAGAGTGAGTGTAAAGAGATAGGTGGAAAGATCCAGCACACTTCCAGGGCAGGCGATACCATGATAAGCACATATTCAATAATTTTCTTCCAAGGAGGATGAACTTACCTTCAGTGGTTTGATAATTATCACATTTATTTGGAGGATATTTTTGGGGGGGTCTTTAAAAGACTACCCTTTGATACCCTAGTTCTACCTCAAGAGAGACCTTTCCTAGGGAGAGGCTTACTTTGGGTACTCTAGGGAAGTTCATTGTCTTTTTGGCTCTGCGGACGGTGAAGGCAAGGTGGCGGGACAAGGTGCCTTGTTTGGGAACTGGGAGCCAGGAGGACAAAACACTGAGGACCTTGTGTGGATCCTGGTTCCGGCGTGATCAGCAACAGGTTGACGCTGCCCCACACGAAGGTCTTGGAAATTGTTGACGGAGAGCTCCACTTAGGAAACTTGGATGTTTATTTCTCAAGAATAGACTAGAGGCTCTGTGGAATTTTGAAGCCAGTGTACTGCGCCTTGTTTTTCAAAGAACTCGGAGTGGCTTGAAAGCTCTGGGTAAGAGGGCAGCTGACACATCCAGGTGTTCTAGAACAGATCTGGAGAGCTGCGATGAAGCGGAAGAGGACTGTGCTTTCTTCGCGTGAAACAGGAAGTCCTCTGAAGGATAAAGAAGAGCCCCCATGGGAACTAGGAACACTGCTGACCTTTCCTAAGAGGAGTTTGTCTCTTGTCCCCAGGGCAGATCCTTAGACCATACACAACCCTGACAGGACCCCTGGACCCTCTTTTATAGCACTCTCCCTCTGCACAAATGGCCAGGAGCTGAGATCTGCTTCTCAGTGTCTTATTAAATCTGAAAACTGGAACACCGTAACAGCGGGAAGCCACATCTGAGCAGATTTACCAGGCAGAGTTCTGGAAAACTGACTAACTGGAGCTCTCAATGGGACTGAGTAGGAGGCAGAGAGGTGCTGGGCAGGCTGAGAAAGTCGGGAAGGGGCTCTCTTGTTTTTATGTCATTGCCGCCTTTAAAGGGAGGCATGGAGCAAACAGCGAGTTGCCTCAAAGGCTGTTCAGCATCGAGAGGCCAGCTAGCTCCTCAAGGTGAGGCCTGGCTTTCTTCATGCCTCCTGGCAGTCTGGAAGAATGTCTGGCATATTCTAGCAAGAGAGTCTCTCACACATTTCTCTGGAATTAGAAAATACAACTTGGCGATCCTCTGTACCGCGCTGAAAATCCACTGGTTCTTGATGGCTTGCCAATGAAACAAAGGTTTCTTGCGGGTATTTTGGGGTCACTGCTTTGTTGAGCTTAGCCAGGGTCCCGCTTTGCCAACTTTATAATTAGACTTAGGGCTCTTGTCTCGCTAGGAGATCGTAAGGAAATTCCAGAATTTCTGCGGGTGCTATCATTTCAGGCATTCCAGAAAGCAAAGCAAACAAAATAAAACGCAGCCTGGCAGTATTCCACAATGGCAGTTACTGTCACAAGAAGAAGGCAAGAGGACCATGCTATCCTGTGGAATAGCAACCAGAAACAGCAGAGAACCTTCTACAGGGGTTTCTGCCCTCCCCCTCCCCGTCCCCCCTCCCCCTTCCCCTCCCCTTCCCCCTTCCCCCTCCCTCTCCCCATGCACCTTGTTCCTGTCACAGAGTGCAACTGTAGTTTTGGAATCTCAAACAGAAAAGACCCAGTGAGCCTCAAAGCTGTAAGGTGTTTTGCAAAAATGCATGTATTAGTCAGGGTTCTCTAGAGTAACAGAGCTTCCAGAATGAATCTCTCTAGATGGAGAGAAAGGGGATTTATTAGAATGACTTACAGGCAACAGTCCAGCAAATCCAACAATGCC
Source organism: Acomys minous (assembly GCF_964271855.1). Lineage (NCBI taxonomy): Eukaryota > Metazoa > Chordata > Mammalia > Rodentia > Muridae > Acomys > Acomys minous. Next base: position 134,123,191 of record NC_140485.1, on the reverse strand, counting down.
TGGCTTTGATGGAAAGTCCAAGAATCCAGTAGTTGCTCAGTCCACAAGGCTGAACGTCTCTGCTGGTCTTCTGTTTATCGTGGAATCTCAAAGACGTAGGCTTCAAGGCCAGTGAAGGAAGGGACTTTCTACCAAGGCAAGGGCACGCAGGCAAAGAGCAAAAGCTTCCGTCTTCCATGTCCTTAAATACAGGCTTCCAGCGGAAGGTGTGTTCCAGATTACAACTGCATCTTCCCTTCTCAAGACTGGGATTACAGGTTTGTCTTTTCCCAGCTCAGACGATCTGGATTAAAAGTGTGTCTTCCCACTTCAAATGTCCGGAGTAGAAGTGGATATTCCTACTTCAAATTAGGCAAAAATACCTCACAGGTGTGCCCTCCAGTTTTGGATTTTAGTCATTTCCAGAGGCTGGCAACAGGTGTCTCTCACACTGTAGAATCTGCTCTTTATTTGGGATGTTGTGGTTGTCCATGAATTGTAGAGATGGGAGTTTCAGTTATTTGACTTTGCCCAGTTGGCCATCAGTCTTCAGAGAGTACCCCATAGACACACACACACACACACACACACACACACACACACACACACTGGAGTTGGGGGTCAGAGGGGCTTTGGATGAGTGTCAGGCTAATGATGGGCATGCTGTTAATTCCAATAATTGCTCTGATTTTGCCCCAAACTCCCCAGCCCTGACTTCCTCAGGATTTGGCCTTTCTTTCTCCCCCCCCTACCCCAACACCTCTGTTCTTTCTCAAAAACCTTCACTGAATTGACCATCATTCAATAGTATTTTTCTCCCTCTAGTTTTTATTTCAGGAATGGAATTGAAATTAACAAATTTAATATATTGAATTCTCCATTCCAGCTTTACGGTCCTTTGTGCCTGAGTGCACTTTGCGGAGTGTGACCCCTTTCCTATCATCTTGTTTGGACTTGGCCTTTCATATATACCCTTTATTTTTCTTCTCGTGGAGACTGTGGGTCTCTTTGTAAATTCCTTTGGGGAAATGGATGCCCTGTGAATCCCAGACAAGTTGCTTGGACCACCCTGCCCCAGGGCCGTCTGCTGTTGACTGGGTGCCTTTGCTGGGCCCCTCCACCCTTGGGTGGAGACAGAAGTTTGGCCTGTTGCTTGGTGGTGATGCTTTGGCTGTGTTTTGTAAGCGTAACCATATGGCGGTTGGCTTCTTTCTCCTTCTCCCTTTGCTGTCTGGATGCCTAGTTGAGTAGCTTACATGGATAAAAGCAGGAGATCTTTCGGAAGGGGTGGGTATCTTTTTTTATTTCTCCTTAAAATACAGACCCTAGAGCAACCGCCAAGTCTGTAGAAAAACAGGGATAGATTGTCTCTTACCAGAGTTGTTGACAACAGCGAGAGAGGAACTTTTTCTAAGATTTCTGGAAATTGCTAGCAATTAACTCCAGGGCAGAATGACTTGGAGTTTCTAGCAGCCTTTCCCACCTTTCAGGAGGTCTGGTCCTTCCTGTTTCCTGGGCTCTTGGGGCTGTAGCCAATGTGTTCCTCCAGCTGAGGCTACAGCATTCAGAACTTAGGTTTTGCTGTGATTCTTAAAGCTAGGTACCGTGGGTGTGCTGGACAGTTTTATGTCAACCTTATAAAAGCTAGAGTTATCAGAAAGGAGAGAACCTCAATTGAGAAAACGCCCTCATAAGATGCTGCTGTAGGGAATTCTCTTAATTAGTGACTGATGGGGGGAGGGGGCAGCCCATTGTGGGTGGTGTCATTCCTGGGCTGGTGGTCCTGGGCTCTCTAAGAAAGCAGGCTGAGCAAGCCACGGGGAGCAAGGCAGTAAGTAGAACCCTCCAGGACCTCTGCATCAGCTCCTGCCTCCAGGTTCCTGCCCCTGCTTGGGTTCCTGTCCTGACTTCCTTTATGATGAACAGTGATGTGGAAGCATAAGCCAACTAAACCCTTTTATTCCCAACTTCCTTTTGTCATGGTGTTTCATCACAGCAATAGAAACCCTAAGCAGGACACCTAAGCAGGGATGACCTTGTAATCCCAGTGCTGGGAAGGAGACAGGGTGATCCCTGAGGCTTACTCGCCAACTGCTGTAGCCTGATCTATAAGGCCTGGGCCCCAGTGAGAGACTGTCTCAAAAAACATGGTATTTTGTTCATGAAGAATGATACTTATGGTTGACTCCTGATCTAGCATGCGTGGGCGCACACACAGACACAGACACAGACACACAGACACAGACACACAGACACACAGACACACAGACACACAGACACACAGACACACAGACACACACACACACACACATCTGTCTCTGGAGAGAGACAGGCAGGCACGCAGACAGACAGACAGAGACTCCCAGGTACATTTTTTTTTTTACTGTTGTTTTGTTTTTTTGAGACAAGGTTCCTCTGTTGCACAGAGTCCTGGCTTTACTGGACTCTCTTTTTAGACCAAGCTGGCCTCAAACTCATAGACATCCACCTGCCTCTGCCTCCCAAGTGCTGGGATTAAAGGCATGCACCACCATGCCCATAATGCCCATTTTTATTGTTAGTTGGGTTTTTCTGGCTTGTTGCGAACCTACTTAGAACATATTTGGGGGGAATAATTGTCTGAACATCTAATTATAGTCAGTCTCACCTCTTGATACAGTAATTAATGTTAGTCTACCTTACCTTTCTGTACGTGAGAATCATTGTCTGATATAAATTAGGAATTAAGATGCAGGAAGCAGACTCATATGGTCTTCTGAATAAGCCTCCCATGTGTTTAAGAAGGATTTGCTTAGACCAGAATTAGCCCATTAGTGTCATAAGAGGATATAGGAGACAAGCAATCTGTTTACAGTGGACATAATTAGAGGTAATTTAGCTCTAGAGACTGCTATTTTTATTTTACCCCATTGGACATACACATGGAAGAAGAGAAAAAGAAGTGATTACGAGTGCACACACCACACACTCATTTTTCAATTTTTGATCATTGCCTTGTTGGCAAATTACTGAGAACCTCAGCTCCTGTGTTCAGGACACAGGGAGGGATCCCCACGTGAACTGATTGATGGTTCTGGCATCACCGCTAATTCCAGGAATTATCGAAGATACTGGCCTTGATTTGCATTTCCTGACCCTTAATAATGGACTATCATGGTCAAACTCCATTGCTGTCCCTGCTAAGTGTTGGGAGTCACAGTGTGTCTCGTGGTTAATATATGGAACAATACAAGTGATGGAACATGCCACTCACTGGAAGGAGTTCTGCTGGCCAGTCTTAGCCCAGGGGCAGATGTATCTTAGATTTTAGCTGAATTATGGAGGTGTTCACAAGGCCTTTGGAGCTTTACCTTACAACTACTTTTTTTTTTCCAGTGAGGTAGACACAGCTGCACTAATGTCCTAACTTGTCAAGTCCTGCAGGAGAGACACTCTTCCTAACGGGCTCTAGTATAAATGCTGTCAATGTATCTGAGACATTCTTCTGACCTCCATGGCCTCCTGCATGCATATGATGCACACATATACATGCACATACACACATACACAGAAGTATGTAACATGTCATCTGTTTTGCCAAACGTAAGCTATATAGGCTGCATTGTCCAATTACTTTGTAAAACAAATTAGAAATGAATGGCAGGGGGTGTAAATAATAAAATCTCCAAATGCTTAAAATTAAAAAAGAAAAAAAATTAAATGAAACACCATCTTAATGTTTAACAGTATTTTTTTTTTAATCTTATCCTTTGGTTTGCAAGAATCTGAGACTGGTGTGAATTAGCTCAGATGAGGCATATGGCCACACTATGTGAGCTGGAACATGGACAGAAACACCATTGGCATGGATGGGGGTGCCTGGCTCCTTCTATCAGGGACATCTGCGTCTCTCATCCCCTCTCCTCTGCCCTGACTCCCGCCCCCGAAACAGACAGAGAACACAGTCAAATGCAGACAGATGATGTGTTGTATTTCCTGGCTTTTCATGTGACCTGTTGAAGATAAGGCCATATCCCTGTAGCCAGGAACCCCAGCGCTGAGGCAAAATGGCATGTCTGTGCCTACAGTGTGGGCTTGACCCTGGACTTCAGGGAACTGCACCATAAATCAGCGTAAGCAGTTACTAGGTGGGTCAGGGCACAAAGCATACTGCTTTATTCAAACCACCATTTCACAGAGGTGTAGTAAATGACCGTTACATACGGTTAAGATATAAAAGTAATTTTATATTTTAAATTAAAAATTATTCTTCTCTCATATATTACATCTTTCCTGCAGCCCTCCCTCCCCCACCCACCCCCCTCTTTCCTCTCCTCTTGTATTTCCCATCAGAAAAGGCCAGGCAGCCCAGGGATATCAACCAAACATGGCATATCAAGTTGCAACAAGACTAGGCACCTCCCGTCTTACTAAAGCTGGACAAGGCAACCCAATAGAAGGAAAAGGGTCTCAGAGTCAGGGAAAAGGATCAGAGACAGCCCCTGCTCCCACTGTTGGGAGTCCCACAAGAATGCTAAGCTGCTCAACCGAAACAAATGCAAAGGACCTAAGTGAGACCCACGCAGGCTCTCTCACTGTCGGTTCTGTCTCTGTGAGCCCTAATGGGCTTAGGCTAGTTGATTCTATGGGTTTCTTGTGGTTCCTACAATCCTGCCTCCACCTTCTTACTCCACAGGATTTCCCCAAACTCCCCTGTGGGTCTCTGCATCTGTTTCCATCAGTTGGTGGATGAAGCCTCTCTGAGGACGATTATACTAGGCTCCTGTTAAAGACACAATCTTAAGTTACCTTGGCAACAGCTTTATATATATATCATCACATAGCCTTTGATGTCCAGAAAACAAGGCATTGTGTTAAAAATTCAAGTTGAAAAAAAGGGGTGGGTGGGTGGGTGGGTGGGTGGGGTAATTTCTATGGCATCGCTCCCAAGTAGCTTGACATCTTTTGTTCTCAGCTCTTGCTTCGGCATGAAAGTCATGCCAACCAAATCTCAGCACCACAGTTTCTTGCTGGGACAATGCAGGTCTGGGATGTAATTCCTAACCTTCCTTTGGCATTGGAGCCAGTAACGGGGTGCACGAAAGGAAGGAAGGAGGCACTGTCAGTATTTGCCACTTGGTGGCAGCGGTGGGTTCAAGCCAGATTGAGGCGATAGTGAGGCACTTTGCTGATTTACCTTCTGCAGCTCAGAACAACTCACGTGATGTTTTGCATGATTTAATTTACCAGACTAGTAGAACTTCTTAAAAAAAAAAAAAACTGACTCAAGCAACAGTTGAGATTCACTCCCAAATCACCGCTCCGTGACTTGGAATCCCTGTTGATTGGCGGTTTTTGTTTTTTCAGATCGATACCCACCAAATGTTTCAGTAAATATTTCTTGGGGCTCCGTAGTCATCTTTCAGGGGCCAACAAATCGGCAGTTGGAGAGGACAGAGAATCACAAGTGGTGGCTGGAGAATTCATGTGGAAGCAGGAGACTAGCTGGGGACTGAGGGCAGGTCTGCCAAAATCAGGGTCCAGAGGTGATGGGGCAGGACGAGAGGAGTGTGAGAAAAGCTACAGGGCCAAGGTGGTCTCACAGGGCTTACCTGTGAGACTCCAGTTCTGAGGGAATCTAGGGTGGAGGTGACTTACCTGTGAAGCCATGGGGATGTATGGGGGGGGCGGGGTGGGATCTAGGGTAGGCTCTGTTTCAGCTCTGTTCATACCATTAATAGAACATGCTGTTGTCCTACAACTCTGGGGCCTGAGGAGACCCAGTGTCTCACAGAACACACAAGCAAGTGTTTGTGCTACAAACTATTAGAATTGTGGAGGAGTGGAAGAAAAAAATGTCTACCCAGGTAGACTGTTGGTAGGCTGAAAAAAAAAAAAAGTCCTCCTAATCTAGGAACGAATTACTTTACACAGAAGCAGAGATGTTACAAATGGGATGCAAATGAAAGATGCTAAAATGGAGAGATTGTCTTGACTTATCAATTGCATCCAACGTGATGACGAGGGCCTTCCTAAGACAAAAGGAAGGGAGTCAGAGGAGGAGGCCACACGGCAGCGGAGAAGAGGGAGGAAAGGCAGTATAGCTATGGGAGACGAGGTCGGAGTGATACAAAGCAACGGGCAGAGAGCACAGAAGATTCTAGAGACAGGACAAGCAAGGACATGAAAGCCCCCGTTATCTCCACACAGTGCACAGACCTGCCAATCCACCAACCACTTTGACTTTTATCAGTGTCAAGAAAATAAATCCGATGTTTCGAATCACCAAGGATGTGTGTGGGGAACTAGAGGCAACCACTTACGTAATTGATGTCATCACTTCCTCCATCTTTCTCTCATGTTCCCACAGTCTTTATGGACCGAGGCTGTGAGCTCTCCAGTGAACCAGACACTAACCCTGCCTTCTTGGACTTCACAGTACAAGCAACAGAACTTCAAGCAAGTGCTTCCGGTTTCAGCACAGTGGCTTGCTAGACCTGTGGAGCCTGAAGCAGCACCGAGCCATGCTTTTAATTTCAGTTGACTACTTACACTGACTACAGTTGTTAGTAGCATCTGGAGAATTCAACAATTAATTAATACTGGAAGTATCACTGTGGATACAGATCTTAAGATATTTCTGGTACCTAATCCTGTTCTTTTTTTTTTTTTTTTTTTTTTTTGCTGCAGTTATTTGACTGCTTGCAAGTTCTTGCTTGCGTCTTCATACCTTGCCTTCACTGTGATCTGTACTTACAGAAGCCCAGAATGCCAATAGTGTGACAGTGTAGAAGCTGCAGGAGTCTGGGCCTCATTCTAAGTCAGGTCCATGAGCAAACTCACCTGACGGTTGTCAAGGCAGCTAATCTCAAAGGGATACAGTTGTGACTAGCAATCATAAGACCAGAGGATTAGAACTTTTGTGTGTATTTGTGCCCTGTTTTATTATTTTTTTTTAATTTAATTTTTTTTTTTTTTATCAGCTTGACACAAGCTAGAGTTATTTGGGAAGAGGAATCTCAACTGAGAAAAACCGTCTCTGTCACGCTTCTTGTAGGCAAGTATATTTTCTTGATTAATGACTGGTGTGCAATGGTCCAGCCCATAGGGGCGGTGCCACTCCAGGCCAGGTGGACCTGAGTTGTATAAGACAGCAGGCTGGGCAAGCCGTGGGGATCAAGCTGGTTCCTTCATGGTCTCTGCTTCAGTCCCTGCCTCTGAGTTCCTGCCCTGTCTTCCCTCAGTGTGCAGTGAAGAAACAAGCGCTTTGTTCCCCCAAGTTGTGGTGTTTTACCACAGCAATTAAAAAAAAACAAAACAAAACAAAACCTAAGAGGGAGAGTGGAAAGGGCACTTGCGTGGAAATCTGTATGCATAAGAGGTCAGACTCTTGCAAAGACCTGGGTCACTTACAAGGTCATGCCTGAGGGGGGCGCTCATGTATCTAGGTTGAGCTCTGGCTACATCTATGGAGTCTTGGCTCTGTTTTATTCTAAAAACAAAGGGAGGTAAACAGATGCTGCTTCTTGGCTGGGCTTGGTGTCCCCCATCATTACATCATAAGGCTTGGTACTGAGATGGGATAGGAGATCCTTAACCAACAATCTTCCATAGTCTCTGTGATTTCTTACACAGTTGTGCGCTGTCAAGATTTACTCCAGGGGCTGGATGGCTCAGTGGCTAAGAGCCCTTCCTGCTTGCTCTTCCAGAGAACCCAGGCTCAGATTCCAACACCCATGTTGGACAACTCGTAATTGCCTGTAATTTCAGTCCCAGGGCATTTGACACGGTCTTCTGGCCTCCATGGCCACCTGCACATGGGTGGCATTTACTCGAATATACACTGGGAGAAAAATAAATCATCTTTATTTTTTCAAGGAGACAATGTTGGCTCACGTTGCTCCAATTGCCATCTCATTTACGGAAACAGGGAATGGCTATTTTAAGTCTTAGGAACAGAAGTATATTAAACGGCTAAAAGAGCCCATCAGATGAGACTAATCGGTGAATCAGAAGCCCGTGAAGCTATCAGAATGGAGCCGTGGAGATTTCCAATCAAGTGTGTGCCTGAGGTGGAGAACAGGGCAGGCAGACGGGAAGAAAACCACACTTAGTGGTTCTACTGTTTGGTTTTGGAAAATGCACTTAATTTATATAACATTACATGGCCATATGGGCCCTACAATACATACAAGTTGTGGGTCAAGGCTTTAAAAATTAGGGGGAGCAAAGGGAGGAAAGGAAAGAAGGGGAAGGAAATAGAAAGACAGTCTGTGATTTTGAGAATCTTGCTTTTTCAACAGTTATTTTTTTTGCATTAAAATGGTGGAATGTTGGACAAGTATATTCTAATCAGAACAATTTTCTTTAAGAGTCTGTTGCCCTTTTATTTACCTCATGTCTATATTCTCTGGCATTTGCAAGCCCTGAGGCCCTTGACAAATTTCCTGGTTTCTCTGTATTTACTTCCTTGTCTCTGAGGTGGGAGAGATAAGAGCTTCTGCCTCGAACAGTTGTTGTGAGCGAAGGTTATGTGCTTGTCTCTTAAGATAACGCTCCACAGAATAAGCATCCTTTAAGGGTTGTTTGTTTGTTGTTTTTTCAGTTTTTTTTTTAAAGATTTATATATTTATTATTATGATGTATACGGTGCTCTGCCTGCATGTACATCTTCAGGCCAGAAGAGGGCGTCAGATCCAGGACCTCTGGAAGAGCAGCCTGTTCTCTTAATCACTGAGCCATCTCTCCAAGGCCCTATTTTTTTTTAGTTTTTAAAGATGGTATCACATGGGTTTTAGGCTGGCCTTGAACTTGCTACTTAGTGGGAGGAAAATGTTGACCACTCCTGAGTCCTGGAATTACTTCCTGGTCCCTAGGTGTGATAAATTTCTGTACCCTTCTTTCTGGTACCAGCCTCTAAGTTTTAGACATTATACACATGCAGAAAAGCATAGATGAGACAGATAAAGGAGCTTATATCTGATTAGTAATAAGGTCAAATGATGCTTCAGGCATATATTAGAGCAGTGTTAGATGTATTGGAGATAGTGTGTAGTTTTCCATCCCGGAAACCTCTAAGGACCGATGTATTTTCATGTAGACTGCTTTTTTGATTTAAATAGTCCGAAGCTCAGAAAGCTGCTGGATTTACTTGTAATGCAAGTCCTAACAATATTTCCCCTCAAATCGTGATGCCGCTGCGTGTTGTATGTTTAGAGTCATCTTGGAACGATTTTTGCTTGCTTTTGGGAAGGGGTTGGTTCTCCCTGTACCAAACGGATCTGACAAGTTCACGTCCTTTAAAGTTTAATAGTGAAGCTTAAAAGTCTATTTTTCCCAGGAGGTTTGGCAGCACAAGAGAAGGAAATATAGTTTTTTTTAAAAAAAAGGAATAAAACTGTAATTATGGAATTTCATGCATCAGAGAGAGCTGGCTGTTTTATAGATGCTGTTAGAGTGGACCCAGGCAGGCTACAAATCATAGTTTTTAGGGTTCTAGGATCCTACAGTGCAAAATTATAACCCTCATAAATAAAATATGCGCATGCATCAGTTAGCCAAGTAGTCATTTACCGAGGGCCCTAGATGACTCCACAAAAGTACAAATGTAAGAAACGATCCATCCTTGGTTTCAGAGAGCTGCCAGTCCAGTTAGGAAGCCGAACTTAAAACAAGCCAGCTATGTAATCTGCTGGATGGACCTAGTTTGCAGACAGCTTTAATCCTAGCACTCAAGGAGGCAGAGGCAGACAGATGCTGTGAGTTTGAAGCCAGCCTGGTCTACAAAGTGAGACCAGGCCAGTAAAGGCTACACAGAGAAACTCTGTCTTGAAAAAACAAAAAACAAAACAAAATAAAACAACAACAAAGAAAAACAAAAGAAAAGGGGTGGGGGGAAGAATTTCAGTGTTGGGTCAGCAGAGCTAGAGCAAGCACAAAGCACTTCTAAGGATAGGGCCCGGAGGATCGCACAACACACACTTTGCTTAAATATGTTCAGTAACACAAATATTTGCCTAGAGGCACGTAGAGGACGCTGTAAATAAGATCAGTGGGGCAGCTGAAGGAAAAGGATGGGGTTTTCCCTTGGAGGTTGACAGACTCCTGTTACTCTGACAACTGGGGGCCTGGGGTGCTGTAAACGGGGAGCTTATTGGGTTGACTGAACGATTTCCCATGGGACCAATTTGTTCTCGGTTGGCTGTGCTATATTTGTGGGAGGCTGTAGGCTGCTTAGGAAGTAGGGCCTGGCCGACAGAAATAGGTCACTATGAGCCGGTCTATGCTGGTTTTACCTGGCTGCTGCCTTGAGTCTCCCTCTGCCTGCTGGTCAGCTGTGAAATGAGCAAATGTGTGCTGCACAGCCCGCTTCTAACAGGATCTGAGCTGCTCAGCCATTTATTCCCCCTCCGCGGTGGACTGTTACCATGGAAACCATGAACCCAAATAAATCCCTCCTCCCTTAATTTTTCTCCACCCCCACCACGCCCCCGCAGCCCGGTGTTTCATTCCCCTAGTGACACGAAAAGCAGCTAGTGTGGGAGATACTAGGAAAGCAGAATTCTCTTCTGCAACCTCTTCATTAGGTCTGGTCTAGAAATCTTCAGATCCCGCTGTGACCCGACAATCTCAGACACTGCGGGTCCACCCCAGGAAGAGGAGACGAGTTGAGAGACGAGTTGAGAGACGAGTTTCTCCCGTACAGTTAAATCCCACCGTGATTGGCTCTCCATTACTGTTTCCGTACGTTATGGGGTAGCATTATTTTAACGATATGCATACACTTTTGTGTCTTACTTGTGCCGGTTCTTGACTCTCCACATTGGAAGTTGGCACCTCCAATACCTCTCGCCACCTCTCAAATTCCCCATTGCTCCCCATCAGAACCTTCTGCCTCGAGGGAAATGTTCTCTGTTGGGCCATCCATTATGGCAGTCTCTGTATAGAAGCATTGCCACCTTCAGATGGATGTCTAACTTTGCTTTCCTTATTATTCCCGCCTTGCCATCACCGCCCTTTTCATTTCCTCAATAATGTCAAAGGTAAGGCCAGACTCTGTGACTCATTTTTGCCCAGGACATCTTCCGTTTAGGACGCTCTCTTGGTCTCCGGTCTCTCCGTTTTGCGTTCAGGTCAGTGGCTCACCCTCATCTCAGGACTTCCTCTTACCACACTCCCCTTGAGGTTCCACCTCTTCCACTTTTGGGCTACTCCTTTGTTTTGGTAGATGTTGATTGTAAAACAGCTTCCTGAGAAAGGACATGTCGGAGGTCATCTTTCTGAGTCACCTGTCACATGTCTGAAATTAGTCACGGCTTCCTTTCCCACTAAGTTTACGGATCCACTCATGGCTTGGTAACTGTACCTATGGGCCAGTGGCTTGCTGTTTGGAAGCTATGACAGATTTTAATATTTTGTAAGTAAATGTATTTTTTTTTTTTTTTGCTTATCCGTTGAGAATATCAAGTATGAATACAGTGTGGTCAATCATCACTATAACAAGCATCAGCTTCATCAATCATCACTACCCCACAACTCTCCCACAGCTCCTCCCTTATTCCCCACATTCTCTCTTCCAAATTCACAGTCCTCTTTTTTTCTTTTTTCTTTCCTTAAACCCACAGGGGCGTCCAATTAGTACTGACAGCATATGCATGGACGTAGGGCCATCTAGCGGAGCATAGGCAACATACAGGGTCCCATATTTCTGATGAAAATGGGCTTAACTTCCAAACGCGTTTCAGCTAGGGGCTGGGTTTTATGAGCTCCTCCCGTATCCGTGCTGGGGTTTTGACTGGTGTGATCTTGTATAGATCTTGTGCATGTAGTCACGGCTGTTGTGAGCTCACATGTGCTATAGCCCTGTGGGACTTGGCAGCTTCTCAGCACTCTCCGTTCGATCTCTGCCTCATACAGTCTCTCTGCCCCATCTTCTGTGATGATCTCTGAGACTGGGTTGTCCCATTTGGGGCCAAGTGTTCCACACTTACTTATTCCCTGCACTTTGGGACACACAAAGGTGAAGAAGAACATTTTGTGACAGCTGAAAAGTATATGCCGTTCGAAAGCCAGAGTCCACAAAACTAAGTTTGATTTGAACACTGCCTTCTTCGTTTGTTAGTGTGTTGCCTGTGGCTACTTTCATTCTGTAAGAGCAGAGTTGAAAAGCTTACAGATACTGTCTGACCTGTGAAGGAGAGATAAACATGGTTTTTTTGTTTGTTTTGTTTTTGTTGTTGTATGATCCCAAGAGTGGGAAGAGGAATGGACTTGTGAGAGAACAGGTGATGTTAATCCACTAGAAGATGAACCACCCTGTGTGGGAGCTTGATTGTGGCCAGCTGAAAAACATCCATGGACAGACTCTGGGAAGAGCTATATATATGAGCCCAAAACAGGAGAGGGGGCTTTTTTTTTAGAGACTTGGGATAGTTTTGTTGTTCATCACTCCACTTTGGGATGCTCCTAGAGAGAACTGCTCGAGGGAAGGCTCCAGGCTCCAGGCTCCAGGCTCCAGGCTCCAGCTGAGGTTCTGGGTTCTGCTTGCTCCAGGTTCCAGCAGAGGAAATCCTGCTGATTATATGCCAGGAGAATTGTTCCTCGGAACTGATATCCTTAAGGTTTCAGTATTGTGTTCTTCAATCTCCTTTTCCTATTGTTTAGGTTAGTCGGATTATAAGTGAGGTGCTCTCGGTTTATAAGTTCATAATAAAATATAATTGTTAAGAAAACCCGAGCCTCCAGACTTGCACAGTGTTTTCTATTTGATGTGTTATGGAAAAAGTCAGCATCTCTTGTTTTAGTTGGTCAGGGTGAATAATGAAATACCTGGTTCTCATTGTGACCCTCAGAGAACTGAGCCATACCTATGATTATCCACCTCCCCACACCTCCCTGCCAGCTCTCCTCCCCCCAGCTCTCCTCCCCCCACCTCTCCTCCCCCCAGCTCTCCTCCCCCCATCTCTCCTCCCCCCACCTCTCCTCCCCACACTTCTCCTTCACGTCTCTGGCCTCTTCTTTAGTCTTGCTTTTCATGTTCTTCTTCTTGTTCTCCCTGCCCCAGACAGCTGTGGAGACAGGAGGATGTTTGCATTTCTGGATCTCTCTGGCTACACCCCATCTCTCCCCTCAGCTGACCACAGAGCTCGTGGTCTCCTGCACTTCCTTTAGGCCATTATTTAGCTGCCATGTTCTTGTGAGTAGTTTCTAGGCTACCGGTCCAATTCTTAGCCATTCTCTAGATTATACGTAGTTCCTACTTTACATCATTTGAAAATTGTTATTCCTTGACAATTATTCCCACAGCACACATTACATTTGCGTTTCTGGTCCTAGAACACCAGAGTGATCCAAGTGTAAGAAGAGAAGTTCCCCGTTGTGTGGTACCCAAAAGAGTTTGTTGAATAGAAGGATTCAAAATTCTAAGGTGAACTTTAGATTCCTTTGGAACTTTGAAGGTCTCCCTGGCTCATCTTCTAGTGCTCAGCCTTCAATTCCTCGTTTCTATGACGAGAGCATCATGAGCTTGCCATTCCGCACCACACCACCCTCCTTGCTCTTGGGATGCTGTGGTACCCTGCCTTGTACTCATCTGTTCCCTCTCCTCCACCAGCTTTCTATCTTAAGTCTGTTGACATCTCTCGAGCTCTGACCCAAGCTCCAACTTTTGATTGTTATTGAGAACTTGGATCATTCAATCTGTTTCCTCTCATTTTAAATGATGTCTTTGAAGAAACGAGGTAGCAAAACAAACCAGCGTTGGTCTTGAAGTCCAGCCACCGTGAGATCATTCTAATTCTACACATCAGGTAGTATGCCCCAAGGATTTAGGAGCCTCTAATACGGGTTGCATACATTTTAAATAACAAAGCCTTTGTGGATGGCTCAGATGAAGGTCTAAGACATGCTATGTTAATGCTATGTAAAGAGGAGAACCAGAGGATAACCCCACACAGGGAAAAGGCTGAGGCAGTGCCTTCTAGAAATAGAAATGTACTTTGCAAGAATCTTAGTTTTGTTTCTGGTCAAAATGTTCAGTGTCTTAATTACTGTTCTACTACTCTGAAGAGACTCTATGACCAAGGCAACTCTTAGAACATTTCTTTAGGCCTTGCTTACAGTTTTAAAGGGTCAGCCTATGATGTGGGCTTTTGAAACCTCAAAGCTCACCCCCAGGGACACACCTCCTCCAACAAGGCCACGCCTCCTAATCCTTCCCAAGCTGATCCACTAAGGACCAAGCGTTCACACATATGAGTCCATGGGGACCACTCTCATTTAAAGCACCACATTCAGTATCATCCTTTTCTCCTTTCTATACAGATTTGATTTACTCCTTAGTTTTTTTTTTCTGCGATAACAAAATTATAAATAACACATATATTTCCCCTATAGTTCTGGAGACCAGAAGGTTCAAGATCAAGGCATCAGCTGGCCTGGTGTTGAGGGCCTGTTTCTTGGTTCACAGACGGTGCTTTTCTTGCTGTGTTCTCTCATGGTGCAGGGGAAGGCAGCGCTCTGGGCCTTCGCTGTAAGAACACCAATCTTTCTGCCTTATAATCTAATCTCTTCTCACAGCCCCACCTCCAAATATCACAGTGAGATGAAGTTTCCACAGGTGGATTTGGGTGACATGTCAACTTATGTGAAGTTTTCGTGAAATCAATCTACCAAAATACGTTTTCAAGTTAGCATCAACTCTCCAGGGTTTTTACCAATGGCTTCATAAAAAATTTTTCTTTTTTATCTTTGTTCCTCCAAAACATTAATTTTTTGACACATTTTTAATAGACATTTTGATCATGAGGTATGGAGCATGTTGGCTTGTAGGCTAGGTTTGGTCTGTATATTTAAAGCTTCTAAAAAAAAGGATTAAAAGATTTTGAGTTTCCTTTTCAAAGTGTAGCCTTTAGCCTTTGTTATTAAGTGATACCCCAGCTTCTGCCTGGGGTATCAGCCATTACCTGGGCACCCCAAAATTAAACTGTAATTGAAAATCATCTGAATTGTTTATTCTAACCTAGCATGATCCTTTCTTCTTTGCCCCCAGGTTTCTGTAGGTCAGAAAAATAGAACTGTTGTATTCTGGTCCAAAGGAAGATGGAAGGAGTGATGTGCTTCTGTGATGTGTGGGCTTGTTAGGAAGTACAGGAAATGAAACCTTGCCCAGTTATTTTAAGGAAGGAGATTGTTCATTGAGTTCTGCAAGGAGGAAGGCTGGGAGTTCTGAACTCCTAGCCCTGATTGGATGGATGTTCAAGGTATTAGGGTTTAAAAATAAATAGAGTGGGGGGCTGGAGAGATGGCTCAGAGGTTAAGAGCACTGACTGCTCTTCCAAAGGTCCTGAGTTCAATTCCCAGCAACCACATGGTGGCTCACAACCATCTATAATGAGATCTGGTGCCCTCTTCTGGCCTGCAGGCACATGTATAGGTAGAATACTGTATAATAAATAAATAAATCTTTAAAAATAAATAAATAGAGTGAGATGCAACAGATCTGATGTGGAGAGATTTATTTGAGGTAAGAGAACAGGAGAGGAGTTAGGGCCTGAGTGATACACACACATACACACACACACACACAGAGACATGCCCTTAGAGAAAGTGCAAGAGTAAGAAAGAGAGTGTGTTTGTTGTTGGTCTTTTTATAGTCTGGCACACCTGGCAGCAGATGATGATGTCAGAGGTTGCTAGGCAGCCTAGATGCAGGTTGCTGAACTATAATATAAGGTGACTGTGTGAACCTGATGAAAAACAGTCCCATGCTTCCTTCTCACATTTGTTGTCATTAGGTGGGAAATTATTATTTTTACTGAAATTGCAAGAACCTTGTAGCCACTGTCCAGCCTGTATGCAGACTTATTTCTTAAAGATGAATTAATTGGTGCGAATTGCCAAGTTTTCAAGTCTATGCTATGACAACATAGGTTTGCAGTCTATGCTTCATGATGCCTATGAAAGGCTCAGATTTTCTTTTCACAGTACGGGCGTGTTTTTGACTTTCCCTACACCTAGAAGAAGGATATGTGCTTTTTACTGCTGAGCCATCTCTTCAGCCCTTAACCCAGCATGTCAAGAGACACTTTACGTATACTGTCACCCTCCTGGACAGCCACCACGAAAGTAAAACCAGGGAAACTTTCCTCCATACGTTCTGGAAAAGAACACATTTGGGCAGCCTTCTGTGATAAACAAAGCCAGACAGACGGGACATCCCTGCTTTGATGTGCTGTGTCCAGGAAGGTTCAGCAAGAACAAGAAGGAAGACAACAGAATTGAGGAAGTAGAGATGACACTTCCCATTCTTTCTCGAAATAGCTTTAGTTTCTAGTTAGCACCTAATGGTAGTCTTGTGTGGGCTGAGCCTCCAAGGCTACGGATGCTTGGACTGGACTCTTCAGCCTTGGCCTTAGACTATTATGAGCTTTGTGAATTCAGGGATCCAGAGGCAGCGCTTGGATTGGCTCTTTTTCTATTGCATGTAAGTAAAGTCACTCTGAGCGGTGATGGAAAAGCAACTGCTGGGTGATATGAAGACACTTCTCTGTCTTTAGAACAGCCAGGTCTAAAGTGGGCTCCTGGGATGTGAAGTTGGCTCAGCTTTTCCTAAACACATGGCTCCGAGGCACGGTGCTGCAGGCCTCTGACTCTGCCAGAGCTGTGATGCCGAGAGCTGTGCATCTGCTGCTGTCTGTTCTTCTTGGTACCCGAGGGTTGCCTTGAGAGCTGCGTGGACTGCAGCCCGTGGTTTGATTTAGAAATGCTCACTTCAGCATTTGTTTGAGTTCTGAAAGGTTCATTTGCGGGGGGAATGCTCTGTGACTGCCACACTAGAGAAAGTGTGTTGTTTGTGCAGAATTCCCCTTTGTGCACAGGCAGCTGGAGGGGATTTTTGCTTTTAGATGAAGGTCACAGGCTTGACAGAACATCTCTGATTTGAAAGCAAGGGCTAGCTAGGTGTTGCTGGTTCAGGTGCTTTCACAGAAGGCAAGCAAAGTGTTCAGCTTTCCTTCTTTGAGTATATTTTTAAAAATTAGAAGTTAGTTATTAGAGGCAGATTTATAACCCACTAGTGCATCTTTGACTGCAGTAGTAGACTTTATTAGACCTCAGGGGACCAGGAGTTCCAAGTCTAGTCCTAGGCACAGCGTGGTAATAGATAGAACCTTGCTCTTCTGTGCTGACTTATGTTACATGGGAAGCAGAAACAGAACAGTCTTTTTTTTTTTTTCCTTCTTCTTCTCATACCATATGAATGGGGAGGTAAAATTTCCCTGGTGTGTGTGTTGCTTAGTTTATCCTTTATCCCTTTGATCTACTGTACTTATATATCAGGTGTCATTACCATAGGTCGTGTGTGACCATTTCAGGCAAATTATATTCAGTTAATGCGTACCGCTAGCACATGGAAATAGGAAGTTCTTTCCTGCGGTAGCTTGCTGTGGCAACAAGAGATAAGAAATTACTTCATGGCTGTTGCCTGAGACTTTCCTTTTGACTTGTGTATCCTTCTTGAGCAGATCACTTCTGCTTTCCATCCAGCTTCTGGCTGGGCCGTGTGAGCTGGTAGCTGAAGCACAGGCCGGCAATTTGCTAGGAGGTGTGATATTTAAATAATAGGGTGTGTATGTGCGAAGAAGATGCTAAAAAAAATAAGGGTTGTTTCATGTGCTGCACAGAATCCTGCAGACAGGTTTTTTTTTTTTTATTAAATACCTTTAGGGCTACAAAGAGTGATTTCCACAGCACATACCCTTAGGTGATATTTATTGGACAGACAAATGATTAAGATTATTCGTAAAGGTCATGGAAAGGTACCCATTCTTTCTGTTTCCCAGGCAACTGATAGAATAAAATTTAGAGAACGATAGGTTGAAGCAGGCAAGGATCTGAAGTGTGAGAAGAAGAAAGGGTATATAGAAAAGTGAGTGTAAAAATGTCAGAAAAGAAGAGGGAGTGAGAACGTGGTGGTAGAAATGGAGATGGAAGAAGCAGTGATACGCAGCGGAGTGACAGCTGGGATGGTGAAGAGGGGGCAGATGTGACAGGAGAGATGACTGTAGTGAGAATTTTGGTTTCTTTACCAAATGCAGAAATATTATGGAAATATGTTATTGTTTTAATCCCAGGTATGAGGATATGGGACTGTTTCACAGCAGGTTGACTATGACTTGCCTTGTGCTCTAGCAGGGGCATGGTTTTGCTAGCTTCAGATAGTTTCTGTGAGTATGTGATGTTTGGAATTCTAGGAGCTTTACACACACACACACATACACACACACACACACACACACACACACACACACACACACTAATATCCTGATAGATTGTTTGTTGCATGCTGTTGGTGTGGCTTATTTGTTTTGTGGTCATGTGCAAAGAAATAAGAAGATGAAATTAGATAGTCTGACAGTAAAGATCAAACTTGCCCCCCAAAACTTGATGCCCTTAATTAGCAGGAAGTAGTCTGATGATAAGGACATTCCCTTCCTCCTTTATATGTTTTTCTTTTCTATCTACTGCTAGGGGGTTGAAAGGGAAGAAGGGGAAGGGTTGAAGAAAAACAAACCCACAAAGTAGCAAACACCAGCTACAGGTGGGAATGATGGTCAAGATGGTGGAGGTTGATGGATGATATGATAGGTTATACCTAGATAATTATTACCTAAAGTATACTTCCAGGTAATGAAAGTGACAGTAGAGATGGTGGACGTGATAATGGAGATGGTGGAGAGGACCACAGAAGTAACAGAATAGATGAAGTGGAGATGGTAAAAGTGACGGTAGAGATTTTGGTAGTGACAGTGGAAGTAATGCAGGATAGATAGTAGAGGTAATGGAGGATGTGTAGAGATGGTAGGGTGCTAATGGGGATGATGGAGGAGGTGACTGATAATAGTGATGGTGATAGAGATGATAGTGGTAGTGGTATTGGTGGAAACTGTGGGCATGTTGTTGGAAGTGGCAATGGTGAAGATGATGACATCACAATGATGTCACCAGAGAAGGTGACGATATTATGATGTCATGAGATGACATCAGAAAGACAGTTTTGAGTCAGGCAAGTTTGCTCAAAATCTGTATGTACCACTGTCTATCTCTGTGAACAATGAACCACTGATCTTTTTGAGTTGTGTTAGAACTACAAATAGGATGGTAGAGTGCCTACCCGTGCAATGGGGCTTCTCCGAATGGCAGCCACCAGTGTATTTTCTTCAGTTTTCAAGCCATCATACCCATACCTAGAAATTTAACAACCTTGTTGCTTTTATGCTTTCTCTTATTTTCTAAGTTTCCTGAGATGGATTTGGGTTTTTTTTTTTTTAAAGAGTTGTTGCTGTTGCTCTGGTCTGAATGTGTGCCTGTGAACCCTTTATGGATACTCAGTCCCCACCTGGGACCTCTTGGAAGGTGATGATGAGGTGGGAGCCAGGGTTGAGGGACAAGCCATTGTTTCTTTCCCCCATGTGAAGTCACATGACCCTATCTACAAGTGCTCAGTCCTTATCAGATATAAAACCTGATGGCTGATGTCTTGACCTTGAGCCTCTCAGCTTCTATGACTGTGAGAGGTGAATTTTTGTTGCTTATATGCCACTTAGTCTATACATTTTTCTGGCAGAGGGAAAAGACCAAGACAGACCAAGACAGACATTTATTAAACACAAACATTATAGCCAAAAGCTAGCTGGTGTGTCCAAATGAAGGAATATCACCAGCGAAAGGACATTTTGGGATTATTCTCATATGATGTTGTCAAAAACAAAACACAAAAAACAGGAGCAGATCTTTTTTTGTTTTCAAAGCTTTGTATTAGTGAGGCTTACTTGCCATAATAACCTAAAAACAAAATAGGTGCCACATGAAAATAAATGACCAAAATCTTAGCCCTTAAAAAAAAAAGTCCTCTGTTGAACTTAAAACAAAAACAGCCTTCAGGGACACTGTGTTCATGGATCACTGCAATCTCAGAAAAGATGCTGAGTTACACTGTTCAGCCTTTGTGGGGGATCCCCTCAGAGATTCAGGCTGGTATAGAATCAAGTGTCTGCTCTCAAGTGAGAACAACCAAGCTAGACCCCACCTGGGCCTGTCTAGGCTGATTCATCCCTAGACTCACATGAAAATAGGTTATTTTCTCTGAATGACTGCGGAGAATGGCTTTCTAGCAACTTCAATTGTTAAGTTAGTCAGTCAGTTACTTAATAGTTTGTTTAGGTTTAGATTTTCAAGCACAAGGAATGATTCATTTTTATAGGGAATATTGGCAAATGTGTGTTATCTTAGGGTAACTGGGTAAGAACACGTTTTGGAAGAATTGATACACTTTTGCCAGTAAGATCTTGTCAGGCTTCAGACGTGGCTCAGTGGGTAAAGCGCTTGCTCTGTAGCATGAAGAGATGAGTCCAGATGCCCAGAACCCAGGGGAAAAAGCCAGCCACATGAGTGTGAGCATGCCCAGCCAGTCCAAATGACAACGGAGTGCTTCAGGTTCAGTGAGAGACCCTGTCTCAAAAAAATAAGGTAGAGAGTGACAGAAGAAGACCTGGACAGCAACCTATGACCTCCACAGGTACCTGCTTGCACAGGTGAGTGCACTGCACACCCATGAGCACACACAGATAAGCATGCACACACACACACACACACACACACATACACACACACACACACACACAAACAGAGAGAAGTAAAAAAACCATTATGTTCCTGTCATCTCACTGGGCCACTATGGAGCCTGTTGTTAGAGACTTAACCAAAGTAAAGTATTTTAACTTGTAGATATTGACAGGAATCTTGTTTTTTTTTTTTTTTTTTTTTTGTCTTAGAGACCAGTGAATGAGACAGTTGGCAGAGTAAGAGGTGAAGGGCTAAGCAAAGCTTATTGAAAACTCATTTCCTGAACGGACACAGACATAGACCTAGAAGTCATTAAATGGCAAAGGGTTAGCCAAATAAACTCATCCTAAAATGGCTAGAACACAGATGAGGTTTCTTTCCTGAAAACTTAGGTTAAGGTAAAGAACAGTATAATTGGTTAACTCTAAATGGTATAATAATATAATGGTATAGCTATAGTCGGCAACTTGTCAACTCTTGGGGAAGAGCCTCAGTGAGGGTTCTATATGAGGTTGGCCTGTGAGCCTATGGTGAGACACTGTCTTAGGTCAATTGATCTTGGATAACTCAGCCCACTGTGGGCAGAAGCATTCCCTACCCAGGGGATCCTGAAGTGTAATAAGAGTGAAGAGCTCTAGTAGAGCACATGCGAGTGAGTGAGTGAGTGTGTGTGCACATCCATTTCTTTTTGCTCTTCCATGTGGATATGATGTTACTAAGTTCTCTCAATTGTGTTTCTGTGGTTCCCCTGAAACGACAGACTGTAAACTAGATGTGAACTAAAATAAACCTTTTCTCCCATAAGTTGTAGCTCTGAGCTACAAATGAGGCATTGGACTTCACACTTAAGTTTTCTCCTTTATAAGACCTGAGATCAACAAAGTTAACCAATTTGTCTTATTGATTGGATCAAATGAACAAAGAGAATAAATATTGAAGAAATATGCTCTAAAAAAAAAACCTAAAAACAAATTGATCCTTTCTATTCTATTTCATCTTAAAAATCATATAGAGACTCAAGGGAGATGCAAGAGTTCTGTTAGGAATAAAAGATTAGATGTGTGTGTGTGTGTGTGTGTGTGTGTGTGTGTGTGTGTGTGTGTGTTTGTATGTGTGTGTGTATACACATGTAGTAAACTGAATGGTGCCTTTCTCTCAGAAGCACATGATGCTTAGAATATGCTCTTATTTGAATATATGATAGTTGCAGATGTAATTAGCCAAATTAAGACAAGGCCACACTGCAGTGGTGTGAGCTCCAATCTAACAAGACAAGTATCCTTATAAGACAATGACCATGTGAAAGCAGATCTGTAGGAAGAATGCCACATGAGGATGAGGCCACAGGGCGGAGTGACTCAGCTGCAAGCCATGGAGTGCCAGCCACTCTCAAAGCAGCAAAGAGGTGAGGAAGGGTCTCTTCCCAGGTCTCAGAGGATCCAGAGCCCAGCTGGCACCTTTACTCAAGGCTCCTGGATTCTAGAACGGCAAGAGAGTAAGTTTGGGCTGTTTTGGCTACTGGTTTGTGCCATTCTGTCCTCACAGCCCACGGATACCCATAGAGGAGAGAGTAGGGAATACTAATAATTTCAAGTGCTAGTCGTAAGCCCATCTGTATTGCTGGCAAGAACTTCCAGGAACCGGATCCAAAATGACTCATTTCTCTGACTTTAACCTGTGGCATTGGGCCTTGAACAGTAGTCTCAGTTCACCATTGAAAGGGAATGAATAAAGACAAAAACAATGAAATACATTTACAGAATGAAAATTGGGCTATTGTGACAATTGTAAAGGGCATCCTTTCATAAATGGAGCTGGCTAGGAGCCGTGGATTGTTACGTCACTATGGCCATTGGTTAGACCTAGAACACCAGCCTCTGATTGGGCGGACATTTATTCTCCCAAGTTGTACATTGTACATTCAAATATTATGAATTTAAAAATGATGTGCTATGACGGCACTTGGTTCCAAATGTAAAATTTTAAATTGTTTATATTTTATAAGTGTGTGTGTGTGTATGTGTGTGTGTGTATGTGTACCTGAAAATATCACTATGGTGTGTGTGTGGTCAGAGGACTACTGGTAGGAGTCAATTTTCTCATTCCATCATGTGAATCCCAGAGACTGATCCAGGTCTTCAAGACTGTCAGCAAGCTCCTTTATTCCCTGAGCCATCCTGCTGGCCTCCAAACCAATAACTAAACTAAACTAAACTAAACTAAACTAAAATAAAATAAAATAAAATGCAAGGCTCTAATCTAAGCACACGCCTGGTGGAGATCTCCCAACTGATGCACGCTGGATCATTTCAATATATTTTTCTCTTTTCTTCTATAGCTGTTGATCACTCTGAGACCTAAACTTAGTTTAGCACTTAATAATGATTTTAGTGACAGCCTCTGCAGCTAGGATTTCCAGTATATATATTCTTGAGTTCCTCTGCGACATAAGAATCTCGTAAGGTCCCCTTTCAGCAGAATTTAAATTGCCCTGCTTCCCTTTACAATGCGTACCCTAGCAGAACAACACACTTTTAATAGAAAAACATCATTGCAGAAAGTTAGTTCATCTAATCTGAGAAAAATGAGAACAATGATTTGCTCTGCCTCCCTCCCTCCCTCCCTCCCTCCCTCCCTCCCTCCTTCCTTCCCTCCCTCCCTCCCTCTCTCCTTTGGTTCTTTCTCTTTTATATCTCTCTGTCTTCTCCTCTTTCTCTGCTTCCCTCCTTCCTTTCTTCCTTCCCTCCCTTCCTCCCTCTGTCTCTCCTTCCTTCTCTCCCTCTCTTTCTCCCTCCCTTCCTCCCTTCTTCTATCTCTCTGCTTCCTCCCTTCCTTTCCCCCTCTTTTTTGGGTTGCTGAGAGCTTAAACTAGGGTCTTGCATATGTCAGGCAAGCACTCTGCCCTTAAGCTTTATCTCCAGATCTCCTCTTTTACTTTTTGTGGGGGGATGGGGGGTGGGAGAGGGTCTCACTAAGTTGCCCAGACTGGCCTTGAGCTCACTGTGTAGTTGAGACAGACCTCAAACTAATGTGCGACCCTTCTGCTCAGCCCACCCCACCCCTGCCCGCCTCCATCAGGCTGAGCTTCAATTTCTTTGACTTGTAATTAATAGTATATACTCCACTTTGAAATATTGAGTGGGAATTTGTGAGTGGATAGATTCTCTCAAGTTTGAACAGGATAGGATTTTTATTTTTCTGTGGTGAAGGAAACTGATTTCTTAGGCGTTGTATGCCCTGACAGCTAGAGCTAGAAAGAAACTGAATACCCTCTGTGTGAAACAGGGTTTCCCTGTGTAGCCCTGGCTGTCCTGGAACTTGATCTGTAGACCATGCTGGCCTACAAATCCAAAGACAGAGAAAACACAGACATCTCAGAAGGGAATCAACTCAAAAAAACCCTCAACATTCATTACTCTGCTAAAACGTACACATGTTCTAGGGAAAGTATCACAATTCACTCAAAAGACACTTGGGGGACCTATAAAGTTGTGTTTTAAGGAAGAAACCATGATTTCTTTGTGAAAAAAACTGCTTGAAAATGTAAAATCATACATTTTAGATTCCTTTTGACTATTCTGTTTGGATGCTCTGACTGGAAATGTTGCAACATTTTTTTTTTAATGGACTGCTGGGAGTCTATGCAGTTGCATCAATTTCTTAGACATGGTGGGCGATTCTGTTAAAGCATAAAATTAATGGTGTGGCAGGAACATTGTATTCACTCACTCAGAGTGCAGGTCACTTATGACAACTGTGTTATTTCCATCCACCAAGAACCTTGAAGCATGTGACCTACAGACTCTATCTTTTAGTCCTAAATCCCCAACCTCTCTACACATCTTGACCAAAGAGATAAGTACTGGGTCTCCTTAGTGAGCAGGAAAGCTCATCATCTTCCTGTAAGTGATGACAGTTCATTCATGAGCATTGAACATGCACTGAGAGCTTACAGCAGATCTAATACTTCCTGTGGAATGTGTTAGACGTCTCTTCAAAACAGACTGGGCAGAATCACCTTTGCAGTCTCTTTGCAGTCATGTCAAAGAACATTGTCTCATTTGGGTCAGATCCGCTGACAGCCACTCTGTCCAAAGCAAGGACCTGAACTTGAACTATTTTGTAAATAAGGTCAGCATCATCCAGCTAGATCTGGGTTTTGCTTTGGAGTGCAGCCTGCGACATTATTTTGCACTTGAATGTTCGACTTGATTAATGAAGCAGAGCAGCTTTGCCTAGGTCCTGGGGACTGACTGGTTGAGTAAGGTTTGAGCTGGGCACGAGAGCGGTACTTGGTTTTACTTTGTGAACACTGACAAACATACTAAAGTAGTGTGTGGATCGGTTGACTAGAGAGCTGCAGCAGTCCCCCCCGTGGCTGTTCTGAGCTGAGAAGACAGCACAGGGAGATATTGTGGAGTTAGCCTAGCTGAGCCAGGTGACACTCAGCCGCTGTGGACTCCCTGGTGAGTGACTTCACTCTTTAGTTGCTGATCCTGGTGTTAGCTGGGCCCTACATGTGGGTTTTGTTCACTTACCATTTTGCTTTCACTTACTCTGGAGGCTGTACACGGGAGACCTCCCATCTTGGATTGACTTATAAGATTGGTGTCTTCATTTTTTTCTTCTTTTCTTCTCTTCTCTTTTCCATCCTCCCTCTCTCCTTCCCTCTCTTTTTTCTTTTTCTTTCTTTCTGTATATGTAATATTCATGTGTCTATGAAAGTATACACACACACACACACACACACACACACACACACACACACACACACACACACGGGTAAGATAGCCTGCATTCTGAGTGAGTGAATACAATGTTTCTGTTGCAATCATTAATTTTCTACTTTAACAGGACCTCCCACGGGCGGGTAAGAAGTTGATTCAGCGGCATATGCTCCCAGCAGTCCATAAAACTGTTCCAGTATTCCCAGGAGTAGCTATTTGTGTCAGTGGATGGACGCCCTCAGGCAGTGAGCTGTCCTAGACATCTCTAGAACTGTTGGGACAGTGACAGCCACTGAGATGAAGCTCAGAGGGGAGGTAGACAGTAGAGTCTAAGTGGGCTCCCTGTGTCCTCAGAGCACTGTGTGGACTGCCACACCCTCAGAGATGGACACATTTAACACTGTGCTTATTTCTGAGGGTTAACGACTACTTAAAGTCTCCACCTGCTGTCTCCAGGGAAGGCGTAGAAGCTTTATATCTGTTCTCTAATTTCTTGATCAGAAAATTCTAGGAACCAGTGTGGCTATTAGCTTGCTGCCTTTCTCTGACAAGTTAACAGGTTCAGTAGCCAGGAATCTGGTAAAGATCTGGGAGAAAGAGTATGGCGAGGATTCTAGCACCAATATTTTGACTCTGGAGTTAGAATCTGTAGCTCGGTCTGTTTGGCCTGAGAGGTCTGTAGTGTACATGGGCTGGCTTGCTTGAGCACCTGCCCCTTGACTTTACTTCAATCTACTCTGACAAAACTAGGCAATGATATTGATATAGCTTTGTGAGCCTGGGCTCCCTGTATTTCCAGAAGAAAGGAGTGACAAACGCTGAAGTTTCTAGTAGGTGGAATTTCTTATTATCTCCAAATTTCTCCAGGGTGTTTCTAGAACTGCCTCAAGATCAGATGGTCAAGATTTTGTGGGGTATTTGGGGGAGAACACACACACAGATACACACGTACACAAGCACACACACATACGCATGCACACATGCATATACATGTATAAGTATTCACACACATTTTAGGAAGTTCAACTCAAGACCTCATGCATGCTAAGAGGGTACTCTATGGCTCAGCTACACGCTCAGTCCTGGGCTCTGTAGGTTTTTATTGGCAGCTCTTCCTGGCCCCATGGTACACCCATTTAACAACAAAGTCCACAAATCCCTTGCCTCAAATCTCTCTTAAGCTTCTATCACAGAGTGACAACTTCTCTCAGGCCCAGAGGGCATCCATGTTTCCACTTTGTGTTATACTTAGGGATCTGCATGAGATGCAGTGGGGAGTGCATTATCATTAGCATAGGAGATGAGAGAGGCTTTGCAGAACATTTGGCTTGACAAAGGAGAGACCTTTAGTAAGGAGGCTTTGAAACTCACAGTCGCACAAAATGACCCATATCAGCTTCTTGACATAGTAAGCTTAATCAGCCTGGTAACTATTTGTCCTACAGACACTTTCAAAAGAAGGTGAGTTTTTTCAAACGATTAGGGAAAAAAAAAAAAAAAAGAGCAGGTCTGATGCTGCGCAAAGAAATAATAAAATTCCACAGTTCCTAACTGTGTTTCTGTTGCATATGCCCTGCATGCTTTTAATGAAAACCATGACAGGATTCCTTGTAAGAACTACAGCTTTTAAATACCACACAAAGGATTTCTTTGTCAAGGTCACCTTTGGCCATTTAGAGTGTAGAAATGCTTCGTCAGCCTTCAGGAATAAACAAATTCTTCCACTTCCCGTTGCCCCAAGAAATCAGACGCGATTGAGTTGAGAGAACCGGAAGGAAGTTACGAAGCCATCCCCCAGCCCCCACCCCTCCTTTCCACACACAGCTGAACCTGCTTAAAAGCCTTCAGCTGAGAGAAAGTTCCTGGATCGGTTTTCACGTTGCATACAATACAACTTCCCTAGGCAGAATGTGAGAAGCTGTAATTCCCTAAACCCTGCTGGTCTGTTCAAAGCGTGTTGTTTCCCAAGCCTCGCTGAGCGGTGGGGGAGTGGCACGTATTGGGTCTCTTTTGTGCCTTTGGTTTTTATTTACTGTTCCTGGCATTTTGCTCTGGTCATTATTGCTCCTGATAATCCCCAGGAGGAGGTAATTGGTGGGAATTACTGAATTTCAAGCTCTTCCAACCCCACACAGTCTTGGTCTTCTCACTTGCTTTTTGCCAGGGGTCTGAGCGTGTACTCTCTGGGACAGAGGTACGTTTCGGATTTTTACAGATGGAAGCTGCAGGTTAGCTGGGCGCTGCTAAGAGCTTTCCTTAACTCTGAGACGGCAGGCTGGGCCTGGAAGGACTTGGGAGTTAGCTGAAGGAAAGCACATACTTAAGACTGAGACTTGATTTGAACTTAGGTCATTTCGTTCTCTGATGTCTTGTGCTTTTCATGAGTCTGGAAGCAATTGACCCTTCTAGGCACAAAGCTGGTACCGACTGGTGACCAATCTAGGCTGTAGAAAGTGCTTTGTGAAGAGTTGCTCGCGTGGCTGGCTAGGTGCCGAAAAACAAGCCTGCCCTTGGTCAGTACTTGAAAGACAACTTTTACTTCATTTCACCCCTCAGATTGAAACCTGTGCTGACACTTTTCCCCTCATGGCCTGCTGTCTGGGATTGTTTCACATACTAGTTTTTGGGGACGTAGGCTTCGTTGCCCATAAAAGTTTTAATTTTGCCTCTCTCATGATGCACTGGTGTTTTGAATACCCTGTTAGTCAATCACCCAGCACTGCCTGAAGTTCAGCGTAATGTGGATTTTCTTCTCTGAGCTTGTCTATTTGGTGTCCTGTGTGATTGTTCTTACCTGTATAGGTATGGTATGTCTTTCCTTAGTTTGGGGAAATTTTCTTCTATGATTACGTTGAAGAACTGGTCTATGCCATTGACTGGCAATTCTCTTCCCTCATCTATGCCTATAATTGAAAGGTTTTGGTGTTTGTTAGTGACTCCCACATTTGAAACTATGTTCCTTTCCTGTGTTTTTAAACTTTTTTTTTTAAACCACCTTTCTTGCTTGTTTGGTCCAGATCCTCTGCTTTATGGTCAAGTCCTCATACTCTACATTCTGCATGTTTCGTTTTATTTGTGAGGTTTTCACTTGAGCTGTCTAGTTGAGATTTTGGGTTTTTCAATCCTATCTTTGTTTCAGCTTGAGTTCTCTTCAATGTGTCTATTTCCTGATTGAATTCCGTTCTTAAGTCCTTAACTGTCTTTATCATTTTCACCAGCCTGTGCTTGTGTTTTCTTAGGCATTTACTCTCCTAAAGCTCTCTCTTCGCGATTTCATTGAGCTCTTTCTTTAAGCTCTTTTGTTGTTATTGGTGTTTTTTTTTCTTTTTTCTTTTTTTCTTTTGTTTTGAGACAGAGTCTCACTGTGTAGCTCTGGCTGTGCTGGAACTCACTATGTAGATCAGGTTGGCCTTGATCTCACAGAATCTGCTTGCTTCTGCTTCCCATGTCCTGGGATTAAAATTAGATGTTTTCAGCATTACACCTGTCTATGGCTATTTTTTTAAGTTCCGTGTTCTGGGCTCTATCTAAGCAGTTCTCATTAACAAACATTTCTACAGAACTAGTTGGTTTGGGGGAGAAAACACTGGCTTGATTTTTTTTTTTTTATATTGCTACATTTCATATTTTGCAATGAGATTTGGGCATGCTGATTTCTATTGTTAGCTATAAATCTGATACAGACAGAGTGGGTTGGATGGAAGAGTGGACATACAGAAAGGTTAGGCCAGGCTAGACCCTGGAGAAAGATGTGGGACATCTGGTTAGGTGGGGAGGTTGGATGTGACAAAGAAGAGCTGTAGGTTTTTTTTAAAATATTTTTTTTTGAGACAGGATTTCTCTGTGATTGATTTATTTTTATTTTATGTCCATTTGTGTTTTGCCTACAAGTATATCTCTGTGAGGGTGTCAGGTCGTGGAGTTATAGACAGTTGTGAGCTGACATGTGGGTGCTGGGAATTGAACCCGGATCCTCTGGAAGAGCAGACAGTGCTCTTAACCACTAAGTCATCTTTCCAGGCCTGTAGTTATTTTTAAAATTTTTATTACTGAGTGGCGTGTGTGTGTGTGTGTGTGTGTGTGTGTGTGTGTGTGTGTGTGTGTGTACCTGTCTGCAAATGTCTGCTCATACTTATGTGCACACAGGAGTGTGCCTTTGTGGGGGTCAGAGAATAACTGTCAGGCATCAGTTTCCTCCTTTCATCATGGCTCCCAGGGATCAAATCAGGTCACCAGGCTTGAGTGACAAGAACGTCTACCCACCAAGCCTTCTTACCAGCACCATGTCTACAGTTCTGCCTCCGGAGATTCAACCAACCTTGGATAAAAAATAGTTTTAGAAAAATATGCCTTGATGAATGTACGTTGATTTCTTCTGGGCCTTTAGTGAACAATATAGTAAAAGACCTACTTGCAATGCACTTTCACCATATGAGGCATTATGTACAGTCTAGAGAGAATTTAAACTTTACAGGAGGATGTGTGTAGAGTCTATGAAAATGATATAATTTTATACAGCAGACTTTAGTAACTGCACATTAGTATCTGATGGAGGTCCTGGAATCAACCCCTCCCCCCGCTCCCACTCCCCTGCATGGACACCAAGGGGTGACTGTATAGAAATGTACACACACCCATGTGTGGAAACGTACACACACCCATGTGTGTGTTGTGCGTATTCACACACAGTCTTTTCCCTTCCACACGACTCAGAGTCTTTCACACAGTAACTATCTTCTGATTCTATTTTGACGTTTGCCTTCCAGTAAATAGAAAATTGCCTTCATTGATATTTTCTCCTTTGTTTCTTTGTGCTTGGCGGTGACGGTCTTTTCACATATTTACAAGCCATTTGTTGTTCCTTTCTGTGAACAGCCTCTTTAAGCTCTTTGTCATCTTGTCCACTGGTTTATGGTCTTTTGTAACTGGTCTCTGAGAAGTCTCTATTGTGAAGGAAGTGAGCTCACTGTCATGTGTGGAAATACTCCTCCCAGTTGATCATTCCCCTACCATCACTGACCCTTTTGGAACTTAGGCCTTATGTGTTGCTCAGAAGAGCCTTCTCGACTATAAAAAGAAACTTAAAAAATATGGTAGCTAATATTTATTGAATTAAAAATAAACATATCAGATATAAATTAAGCATCTGTCATGAGTATCTTACTTAATTCCCCCTAGGTTGTATGTCTTAAGTATATTTCTCTGTTTTCTACACAGAGAAACTGGAAGACAGGGTAAATCACCATTCCAGAGAATACTGGCTTGCACTGGTGTCAGGATAAAGCTAACCCACATGAGTAAGTGCTACATAACTCTTTTTATTCTAAGATTCCTGTGCTTTTACTATTTTGAGAAAGATATTTTGCTAGAAGAATCTATTGGACATATTCAGTATAACCAAGCTTAGCTTCTATCAAAGATAGAGTTAGAAACCACACCCTAAGTGAAGGACAGACTGGGACCGCTTGTCCTTTAAGAGTTCATAACTGTTGGGAAAGCTGATGTGCATAAGGATGATGGGCACAGCCTTTGCCTTATCCAGGTGCAGCACAGTCACCTAGGACCTAAGGATGCCTTCAAGGCCACAGAACTGAGCCCCAAGGACACCTGAATATTAAGGGATGAGTGCAGCCATGGCAGACTGGAGAGTTTATGGCCAAGTAGAGTTTTCCTTACCAACACGACACTCTTAATTCACTGAAGTAACTTTTATTCATCACCCAAAACCATTTTTTATCCTCAGGTCTCCAGTTTTTGCCTTCACTGATGCATAGAGTCACATAGAAAGTGAGAGGTAGGGAAAATGGCCCGATAGGCAAGATTTTGACAGTTTTATTCTTGCCCGAGCTTGGATAGTTTAATTTTCTTTCAGTCTGAAACCTTCAGTTGTATAATTTAGAAGTAGCCAATATTGCTCCCAACAAAATGGAAAACTAGCATTCTTCACAAAGGAGAATGCCTGTGGAGGAATGTCAATTTAGATCTTCTAGGTCTGTGTGATCCAGCTGGGATGCAAACATGCCTTTAATCCAGGAGACAGAGGCAAGCAGATCTGAGTTCATGGCCAGCCTGCTATAGAGCAAGTATCAGGTAAAGGAAAGCTTAGGTCCAGGCATGGTGGCACACGCCTTTAATCCCAAACAAAGGTAAAGTTAGTTTGTAGAAGGAAGCTCCATGTTTGAAAGTGATGTCTAGTTGCGTGGCAGAAATGGTGACAAATTAGAGAAGATGTGACAGAATAGGAAACACCCAACTCTCGAGAAGAGAAAGGAAAGGGAACCTACTTAGACAGTTTTACAGAGAGAGGAGGCAGTTTTTACCAGGACAGTAACAGAGAGAGAGAGAGAGAGAGAGAGAGAGAGAGAGAGAGAGAGAGAGAGAGAGAGAGAGAGAGAGAGAGAGAGAGAGAACACCCAGGTGAAGATGGAACCAGCTAGAAAAATGAGAAGAAGCCAGAAGACAAGAAGACACTGCTGGAGTTAGAGGCCACTCAGGGGCCAAGAGAGAAGTCAGATTGAGTAAGTCAGCTGGGAGAGGAGATTGAGCCAGAACAGCTGAATTGAACCAGCCAGCCCAGGGCTCAGAAAGAGCAAATACATGTGAACTTATTAAGCAGTAAGTCTCAGAGGCTGAAAGCATTCTAGGTCTAGGTTGGATTGTATGGAGGCTAGAAGCTTCCAGGACTAGGCCTAGGTTGGCAGAGGGAGGCAGTGAGCCTCCCAGACAACAACTGAGACAAGAGGAGAGAAGTTACTTTGACAAATGCCGAAGTTCTGTGGTTTTTTCAAGTGCTCAAATAGGGGATTATTGGGAGTGGGGCAGTCACTAAATGCCATCATTTTATCCCTGCCATTAGTAAGTATTAGTCTGCTGCTCTGTGATCTTGGGGATACTGTAGCCACATGTAAGAAAATGTATAACTTCCCAAAGAACAATGTTAACAAAATCAATCTCTCTGTCTCTCTCTCTGTCTCTCTCTCTCTGCCTCTCTCTCTCTCTCTCTCTCTCTCTCTCTCTCTCTCTCTGTGTGTGCATACAGGTCAGTGGTCAACCTCAGCTATTATTCCTCAAGTATCACATAGTTTGCTTTTAAAGAAGGGTCTCTCGAATTTACCCAGAAATTGCAGATTTGGCAAGATTGGCTGGCCAGTGAACCCCAAGGATCCACCTGTTTGTGCTTTCCTTGCACTAGGATTTCAGATGTGGGTTCTGGGGATTGAACTCATGCCTCTAGGTGTGCAAGGCAAGCACATTACCATCTGAGGCAGCTTCCCAGATCAACTTTATTATTTTTAAAGAATGTAATAATTCATCTCTATGCCTATTTCTCTATCTCTGTCTCTATCTCTGTCTCTGTCTCTATCTCTATCATCTCTGTCTCTGTCTCTGTCTCTGTCTTTATTTTGTGAATAGCAGTGAACATCTGAATGGCAGTGGATGTATTGAGTTAGTGTTTTTAGTAATACTTAGATTTGGTGAACTGAAGACACAGTAAGTCTCAAAACATGCTGCACTAAAATATATCCTGTCAGAGACTGAGAAGACAAACCATGGCCTGGGAGAGATCCTTGCCAAATACATGTCTTTTAATGAACTGTTGTCCAAAATATGTAACAAGGTCTTTAAACATAAATAATGAAAAAAACCCCAATCTGATTAATATAGGCCAAACTTCTGAGGAGACAGCTCACCAAGGACAACAGGCAGATTTCATAATGAACTATTTCGTAAACTGAATTTACAAACTTTGGTGTGGAAACAGAGAAGTTATTCTTCTGGAGTATGTTGCCACCATGATCTGTATAACCCCAGTATTAGTGAACATATAAATAGTAAGAGATCGTGCCTTGCTCTGCTCAAGGACTGTTTCATATAAACAAGATATTGTCATGACCCTCCACTTAAAGGAGTTCTGGGCATCTGGCCAGAGTACTGGGCAGACATGGCAGGTCCCAGTGACCCCTGTGACTTTGCCTTTCACATTTCCCCCTCACTCAGCCACTTCCAAGTCCTTTTCCTGTTCCTCAAATTTATGGAGCCAAATTCCATACAAAAGGGTGTTTAAAATAAGATCCAAACAGTTCTCTGAGCCACAATAGATTAATGGCACATTTAAGAACACACCACTTGATAATTTCTGCCATATGTGTACACCCACGCAGCCAGCCATACTTTCTAGAAAATGCATTCTCCCCCTCCACACCTCTGCCTTTGTGTCCTCAGGGACCCACTGGCCTTTCCATTACTGTGGCTGAGTCTGGATTTTCCTGGATTTAATGTGTCCTTTTATGTTGGACTTATTCATTCATCATGATGACTTTGAGATTTGCTACCTGGAGCAATATCTTGTTACTTTTAATAGTTTACTGACACAATTGGACAGTATTGGGTCAAGTAAACTATAATTTCTCTGTTTTTGATTCTTCAAGACAGAGTTTCTCTGTGTAGCCCTGGCTATGTAGCCCTGGCTGTCCTGGAACTCACTCTGTAGGCCAGGCTGGCCTTGAACTCATAGAGATCTACCTGTAGCCTCCCTGAGTGCTGGGATTAAAGGAATGTGCTACCACTGCCCGGCTTTTTAAAAATTAATCAACTAATTTATTTAATGTTTTCATGTACTCCAGAAGAGGGAATCAGATCTCATTACAGATGGCTGTGAGCCACCATGTGGTTGCTGGGAATTGAACCCAGGACCTTCTGGAAGAACAGCCTCTTAACTGCTGAGCCATATCTCCAGCCCCATGATAAAATGTCTTTATTTACTTAGTTATGGGTACTTAAGCTAATTTTCAACTTTTGGCTATAAACAAGTCTGTGAATACACATACATCCTTTGATTTCTTCCGGACAAACATCTGGAGAACTGGCTGGCTTGTGATAGGACTTCAGATTTTACTGACTGCCAAACTCTTCTAAGTGATTGAACTGTCTTGTATTTTTCAGCTAGTAAGTGAGGAATTGAGAGGTTATAAGTCTTTGTCAGCATCACACACAATCATTTTGGTTTTAATTGTTCTAAAAATTGTGTTCTAATACAATTTGCAGTTCATTTACCCACAGATGCTGTTAATCATCTTCTATACTCATTTGACATGACTCTTTTTTGTACCATGTCTCTGCATATATTCTAGTCATTTAAAAAAGTAGCTTATGTATTTTCTCATCACTATTAAAAGATCTTTATACTCTCTGTATATTCTATGTTTATGTATCCTGAATGTTATACATTTATATCCTTTGCAAGTGTTTTCTCCTGGAATATAGTATATAATTTCATTTTTTTTGAGATAGGGTTTCTCTATGTAGCCTTACCTTTCCTGGACTTACTTTGTAGACCTGCCTGGCCTCAAACTCACAGATATCTGCCTGCTTCTGCCTTCCTAAGTGCTGGGATTACAGGCATGTGCCACCACGCCTGGCTCTGTCATTTTATTTTCTTCATGTCTTTCCAGAAGATCTCAAGTTTGATAAAATATCCCATTCTTATGTTAGGTTTGCAGATTTAGAATCACTGCAAGTTAATTTTGGTTTGTTACTTTTTGTTTGTTTTGAAAGAGGGTCTCATGTAGTACAGGCTATCCTTGAACTCCTATATACTCAAAGATGGCTTTGGACTTCTGATCCTGCTGCCTTCACTGCACCAGTTCTGGGACGACAGCTGTGCACCACTACACTCGGTATTATGGTGGTGGTGAAGATTGACACCAGGGTGTTGTGAAGTTCAGGCAAGCGCTCCACTGACTGAGATACATCCCAGGTCCCAATTTTGTTAATTTTGATATAGACTAAAGTTTAAAATATGGTTTACAGATATCTAATTGTTCCATCACTCTTTATTAAAAACATTATTTTACTACTGAGATATTTTTGTACCTGCCAAAAATCAGTTGATCAAACATGTATGTTTATTTCTCTGTAGGGGTCTGTTGCTCTGTTTGTCTTTCTATCACACCATGGTGTTTTGAATACTCAAGTTGTCTGGCAAGGCTTCAATCATGGCTACAAGTCTACTGTTATTGTTTAAAATCCTTTTATGCACCTTGGTACTTCATAAAACTTTCGGAATCACTTTCCTGGTTTTTGTATAATGAAAGAGGCTGACGGAATTTTGATTGGCGGCTGTGTTGAATGGAGAACAACTTGGAGAGAATTGACACCCCAAGATACTGAATTTCTAACTACCTGGTTCTTGCTAGAGTCTCAGAAGTGCTTTGTGTTTTAGTATCAGGATCTTTCATATCTTTTACCAGAATTATCCCTACACTATAGATTTAGGGTATCCTTAGCATTTTATAATTCCTATTTCAGTTGTTTGTTGCTAGAATATAGAAATAAAATTAGGATTTAATGTCTTATATCCCGAGACTTTACTCTTATTTGTTCCTCTTGTTAAAGTTATTTTTATAAAACAATGTTTGTTTCTCTTAGCTTACTTGTTTTTTTTTCTTGTGGAAATCGCTTTTTTCTCTTTTATTTATAATAATTTATTCATATCACATCTTGTTATCCCCTCACTCTTCTCTTCCTGTTCCCATCCTCCCTAGCTCTTCTGCTCTGTTCTCCTCCTCTAGATCTCTGATGGGGGGGCCCTCCCCCCCCCACTGTCTGGCCACAGCCTATCAGTTCTCAACAGAATCTCAGCTTATTTCTTAACCTGGCTATCACATAAATAATTAAGACTGTTTTGTAATACAACGCTTCCCAACACAGTTGTGAGCAGTTTATGTCTATTCTTAACCCTCTATGTTATTTTGTCTTGCTCCCAGCAAACATCCCAGTGACACTTGCACACTTGATAGCTTTCCTCAGCTCCACGCCTTCCTCCTGATCTTCCTTGCACCTCTACCTGTGCCTGAATCCCCTGCTGAATGCTCTACTTAGTTTCCTAACTCCCTCCCCCACCCCTGACCCCCCCCACCCCCAACTCCATGGCTGGCAGGAAGTCCAGCCCTATTCTCTCCCCTGCTCATTGATTGGCTGTAAGATGCTTTATTTGACATTTCAGGGTGACAAAAGGGGAGCAGAGTTTGCACAGCATTTAGGTGGACATCAGAATTTAAACTGCACAATAACCTTATGCCGACATCCTCTGTTCTTTTCTTACCAGTACAGGATTTTTCTATCCAAATGCGGTGCCATTTGCAAAAAGTGTTGCTTTCCCCTTTCCACACTACAGGATTTAATTTTCTTTCTTCCCTGCCTCAATGTAGTGGATGGGTCCTCTACTATAAGGCTCAACAGACTCAGGAGAACAGACCCCACTGTTGTTTACCTTAGGAGGTATCTTGAGAGTTTTATGATCCTTACTCCAATGTGGTCTGAGGACCAAGAATGCTACTTCGCAAACTTTTAAGGGACCATAACTAAGGAAATAAAGAAATTGGGAGTAACCATTAAGGACATTTGAGTCAGTAGAATAATTGTTTACCTATCAAATCTATGACTCTTTTACATTTTGCTCTCTCCTAAATTTATTTGCACTTTGCAGAGGTCTCAAAATCTGCTGAGTTAGAATTAAAGAGGGGCTGGAGAGGTAGCTCAGCAGGCGAGAGCACTTGCTGCTCTTGCAGAGAACCCAGGTTCAGTTACCAACACACTGACATGATGGCTCACTACTGTCTGTTAACTCCAGTTACATGGAAAAAGAAACCCCACCAACCCATACACACAACATAACAATAAACAAATATTTTTTGGCATGGCCTATGACTCTGTATTTTTTTTATTATTCTATGTGCATAGATGTTTTTACCTGTAATGTATGTCTATGTACAACACATGTGCCTGGTGCCCACAGAGGCCAGAGAGGGTGTTGGACCCCCTGGAACTGAAGTTACAGATGGTTGTGAGCCACCATGTGGGTGATGGGAATTGAGCGCAAGTCTCCAGAAGTACAGTCGGTGCTCTTAACCACAGAGACTTCTCTCCACTCAGAAATAAGTGAGCCTTAAAAAATGTATTTGAGTTTCCTGGCTTGCTTTTTCTTCTTCAGAACTTTTAGTCCCAGGTTCTTTGAATTTTTCTGAAGACTTTAGAACCACCTTGCCAACTTCTACTGAAAATGATGGATAGGATTGTGACTGGGAAGAAATTAAATATAAAGCCCTATCTGGGGAGGAGTTACTCATGAGAAGCAGTTTTTGATCCACAGACACAACTATATCCCTTCATTTATTTAGCTCTTTGATTAGCAGCGTTCAGGGGTTTTCAGTATATACGTCTTATTAGCTTTTACAAGGGATGGAAAACTACTAGGAATATAAGTGAAATTTTTATGTTGTTCTTTTGTCCTATGATGCCCCAAATCCAAAGATGACTTCTGAGAGCATTGTGTAGATATATTATAGTTTTCTGCAGGTTTTACAATGTCAAAATTCTTCCAGAAGAAAAGTCTTTTCCCTTCTTTAATTCTTTTTTCTTTCTTTCTTTTTCTTACCTTATTGCATTGGCTCAAACCACTAGCAAACTTACAGTAGGAGTAATGGATAAGGTATCTTAGCTTTGTTCCCAACCATAGGTATGTATTTACCATGTCATTGTAGATGCAGAATTACTTGTAACCTTTTTGGTATATAAGCCTTTGATAAGATGACATTGCTTATCTGCATGGACATGCTTTGTTTGCTGTTGGTTCAATCATATTGTTTCCTTCTACTCCCCCGCACCCCCACTACTACAGTGATTTAGTTAAAACATGTTAAGCATGAAATACATTCTACATAGTTATAATATAATATCTTTCTATGCATTGCAGAACATTATTTGTCAATATTTTGTTAAGAATTTTTGGAGCTGGGTATGACTTTAATCCCAGCACTCTGGAGGCAGAGGCAGTTGGATCACTGTGAGTTCAAGGCCAACTTGATCTACAAAGGGAGTACAGGACAGCCAAGGCTACACAGAGAAACCCTGTCTCAAAAAAAAAAAAAAAAAAAAAAAAAAAGAAAGAAAGAAAGAAAGAATTTTTGGATCTATATGAGTGATAAATGCATAAACTTTTCCTTTCTTATAATGCCAAGTCAAGTTTTGGTATCAAGGTCTTATTGCTTGCATTTTAAAAAATTGAAGATTATTTCTTCTACCTCTTCAAGCAGTTTTTATAAGTTTTATTCAGTGTATTTGATGTTTATTATGTTTTTATATGTGTATATACATGTTCCTGTGAATATGTGTGTTTTGTATGTGTTCCTGTGTGTGTGTGTGTGTGTGTGTGTGTGTATGTGTGTAGGCCACATATCATTCTTCAGGCATGGTTCACCTCATGTTTTGAGATAGGACATCTCTTCAGATGGGCTAAATTGGATGGATAGTGACCCCTGGGTCTGGGACTACCATGTCCAATTATTTTCCCCTGGGTTTGAGACGCTGAGCTCAGGTCCTCCTGTGTGCACAGCAAGCACTTTAAGTAGACTGAGATATCCCCTCTGCCTTGAGGCTCATCATATTTTACTTCTCTAAAGACTGAGAAAGAAATTTGGACACTCACCTAAATAATTTCCTGGAATTATTTGCCACTGTGTTATATACATTCACAAGTACAAATATTTCACAACATCTATAGGTTTTATTCATTCACAAAGTGTAATTGCATGCCTTTCTCTAGAGTCAACAAAGATGCTCAGGGTGTCAGAACAATTGTTCACAGGTACCACTTATTTGTGTACTTAAGTTCTGGCCAAGAGATAGGCAATAGCCTAGGACATGATGTATTGAGACATCACGAAGAAGAACTTTTCACATTATATCATAAACTAGGGCACCCCCAAACTAAGTGTCTGAACATCCACTGTCAGTGTAACAATTAATGTTCTTAAGGGAACATATAAATTCTCAGATGTATTACACTCTTTATCGTAGCTGAGTTTCTAAAGATCCTTGAAGACAAAGCTTTTCTTCAGGGCTGTTGAGGCCAATTGCATTTATTTGGAGCTTATTTTCTTTGATTTTTTTCTCCAGTCCCCCTTTCTCCAGAGTCTAATGAACTGCAAAGTTGCTAAAAGGAAAGTAAAGAGCAAACATGAAAGAGAACAGCTAGGTTTTGAATTAGACACAGATTGGAAAATTGTGTTTCAAAATAGTTGAAAACAGTCATTTCTTGGATTTCCACTTCTTTGATGCACACAAATTTTGGCCATCTTCTAGTTTCCATTCTTTCTCATTTCGTTTTGTTATTGCTTGGACAACCACATATGAATAAACATGAGAAATAAGATTTGCATATTGAAACTGAGAACAACAGAGCTGAAAGTCAGCTCAAACCAATTTACTCTGAATTAGTGTCGTGAAAGGCATATTGTCATGTCTAAACTATGTATCCTATTTGTGTTTAAACAAATGCATGAATCAAAAACACCACTGGCTTCTTCTATTAGGAGAGAGTTATGACAGATATTTATATTCTGATTTGAACTTTTGGAGACTAAGGAATGATGATAAAGCCTCATAAAAGCCAAGAATTTCCTTTGTCAAAGGCCTATGCTTAAGCTACTCCTTTGGAATATAGGCCAGATGCCAAGCAGTTGATACCAGCAGCAAGAATGCCCCAATTCGACCTTGTTGAGCCTGAAGTGTCACCCCCCAAAAACCAGCTATTGCTTTTTGAGGCTGCTTAAAATATAAACACAATATTCTTTCCCTTTGTATCACAATTGAGCTTTGTGTTTTTAACACACAGATTGAAAGTAAGACTCAAAAAAACATCCTATGACGAAGCTTGGAAAGTAATCAGTCTGCTGAGCAGGCAGAACCCCGGAGCACAGGAGCTGAGAAGGGGGCAGGCCGGGAGGGGCCTGTTCTGTTTCCTTTACATAGAGAACACTCCAGAACGAGAGTGGAAACAATGTCTTTGTACAAATAAATTAAGAAAAATGTCTAGTTGGCACATTTTTTTTCTCATTATGATGAGAAACAGACGCAGGCGCTGCCAAAACCTGTCAAATATGAACTGCCGTGGAACCCAAGCATGCGCGTAAAGATTTAACTAGGAAAACAGTCACACAAGGGCTTCTCAGGAATAACCTGGGAAACAGGAAGCCACAAATTACAGGTCTGAAATTTACCATGCCCGGTTTTATGAGTTCAGCTAAGCAGAACCAAATGAGGAGACTGGACGCTTTTTAAATAGCTCATGATTTTGAGTATAGGAGAAAAGGGAAGGCTGAGGAAGGAAGCTTGCATACCTCATTCCTGTTCCGATCAGGGCATCCAATTATAGGCAGAGAACCAAGGGTGACGTCATAGGAATTTAGGTATACACTTACGGTTCAGGTGTATTCGTCATGACCTCATGCAGGGAGGCCTGATATGGATCAATGTTTATCTTCAGCTAGAGTCTAAAGCTGGTTAACATGACAAAGTTAGGTCTGTTGATTCATCCTGGACAATAAGAGGGAAGTGACTTGTCTGACACATACACGTGCACACACGTGGACACATATGTATAGGCACACACACAGGCATACAGGGATATACACATACACACGTACACCCTCATGTACACACACACTGCTCACACTCTGGGTGTTGGACACATTCTTAGGTTTCAGATGATGGATTAGACTTTTGTTTATGGGTTGAACAGAGGGGAAGGTGTTAGTGACAACAAGTGTGTGTTCTATGCAAACACTGTGCCGTTAAGTAGAAGTGCGCTGTAGCTGAAGGTGGAAATGAAAGCCAACTGTGGGTTTGTCATCTGAGACTTCTCTTCTGGAGAAATGTTTCTTCATTTTCAAAACAATGTTCTGTGATCATCTTCTGTGCTTGACATTACATCATCAAGCTATAGTCTTCCTACAGTGACATGTATAAGCCATGCATGTGGCTAGTTTTGGCAAATGGACATTTATGGAACCCACGTGCTCACCAAGAAAGGATACTTCTCTTTGTGCCCATTACAGTTGCCTGTGTCGCCTCTTCCTCTTACCACAGGGGACCAGAGTTCTGATTTTCCCTCAGGGCCGTAGTTCTGAGTGGCCCAGAGCCTCATGTAGCTGTCATCTCTGAGTGTGTGCTCTTAGGTGTCTGGCTTCTTGGCTCTCTGCAACTTAAATCATTGCATGGGTTATTGATAGGAGCTGCCTCCCATTTTCTCCGTGTTCTTACTTATCAATCTGTCACATCATCTGTTTCTCTTAATGGACATTTTGGTGCTTCTAGTGGCAAGGTGTTTAAAGTAGCACAAGCGTGTGTGTGTGTGTGTGTGTGTGTGTGTGTGTGTGTGTGTGTGTGTCATGAGTAGGCAGGACAGGACTGATATCACAAGGTGTTAGATGTTTATGAGACCCCCCTTGAACATTCAAAATGATAGTTGTAAGCATTTTACACTCCCATGCGAAATGTGTAAGAGAGAGCGTTAGAGAGGATTAGAGAGAGCATTTGCTGCCCAAGCATGTGTCTTGCTGGCTGCCAGCCCAGCTCTGGTGAGAGACCCTGTCTCAAGGCAGCAAGACAGAGAGTGAGAAGGCAGAATACTTTCTCCTCCGGCCTCTCCCTGAGATCAAGAACTAGAAATGAAAGGCTAGTTAAACAGAGTGAAGATGTCTGGAAGAGTTGGCAGAGAGTGAGAGTCATTCATAAATGGTTTATTTTTCTTTTTATATATTTGTCTCTGATTTAAAATATCAAACCATGCAAAATGGCACAAAAAAGGAAGTAAAAACCACATTTGAGTTTCTTTCTTTCCAAGGTTGACCACCTCCAACCTTTTGAGGTTTTTCTTTCCCAGACCCGCCTTAATTTATAAAGCACTGAAGATTCCTACATGAAGCCACACAAACACTGTAAGAAATACCCTGCGTGTGTGCTCTTACACACACATGCAGGCACATGCCCCAACAGACACACAGAGACAGACACACATACACACACATGCACATGCAGAGACAGGCAGAAACAGATACACACACACACACACACACACACACACACACACACACACACATGTACACATGTGCGCATGCAGACAGACAGAGACAAACATGCAAACATGCATGCACATGCACACACAGAGGTTTAAGAATGGTGGTTGCTTTGTCTTACCAACAACCTTGCCACTAAATTGCCTGTGTGATTTCTCTCTCTCTCTCTCTCTCTCTCTCTCTCTCTCTCTCTCTCTCTCTCTCTCTCATGTATTTTCCTCTCATTACTGAATTCTGTTTCACATCCCCATTATTGCAAAGTACTATTTAGATTATTGGCTCAGGTTTTTTGTTTGTTTGTTTGTTTGTTTTTGTTTTGTTTTTCCAGACAGGATGTTTCTGTGTAGCTTTAGGCTGTCCTGGAGCTCACTCTTTAGGCCAGGCTCGCCTCCAGCTCACAGAGATGCTCCTACCTCTGCCTCCCTGAGTGCTGGGATTACAGGCGTGTACCACCACACCCGGCTTACTGGCTCAGTTTTAATCAGCAGATTTATTATTTCGTTGGTGAAAGTGGTTTTTAAATTTTATTTTGTGTTTATAAGTGGTTCTTTTTTCTTTTTTCTTTTCTTTTTTTTTTTTTTTGCCAGTGCCTGTAGAGTGTAAGATCCCCTGTAACTGTAGTGACAGACAGTTGTAAGCCATCCTGTAGGTGCTGGGAATCAAACCTTGGTCCTCTGGAAGAGCAGCCAGGATACTTAACTGCTGAGCCATCTCTCCAGCCCCATGGTTGGTGAGAAAGTTTTTGTTTTTTCTGAATACATATTCTTTGTCTGAACCTATACAGAATTTTCCACGGGAAGTGTCTCATGTGGGACTTGCTTATTGTATGAGTGTCACTTTGGTGAGCAGATCACTCTTTTTCCTTCTCCCCTGACATGCTCTTGTGCTTCTGTTGACAGTTGGAATCTGATGGCACATGTGCTTAGGACTCTTTCTCTTCAGTTCTGATATAAGAAGCACAGCCTACTCTGGTATTCACTCAATCTGGATTATTCTAGCTTTGGTAGAGAGCATCAGTTTTCCTTAGCCATGCTTTGCAATTTTTTACAACAATTTTTAGTGTTTTGCTAAATTTACCAAAAATTATAAAATGCTTAATTTTTTTGGTGGTATTGTTAAGGGGGTTATTTGAAATCTCACTTTCTATTTGTTCCTTTGTATTATGCAAAAATATTATTTTGTAGAGTTATTGTTACTAAATTCCTTTGTTAGTTGAATAGAGTGCAGGTTTCTTTGGGTTTTTCTAAGTTGATATACTAGTTACTTTGTTGCTGCAGTGAAATATCTGATCAAGGCAATTTAAGGAGGGAGCAGTTTGTATTGGCTCACAGTTGAGGGGGAGACAGTCCATCATGGTGGTGGTGGTGGGGAGGTAGGAGGGAGTGTTGGGCCCAAATCAAGAAACAGAGAAAAGTGAGTATTGGTTTTCAGTTCACTTTTCCCGCTTTATGAAGTCTAGAATTGCACCCTATGAAATGGTTTTACCCACATCTAGGGTGGGTCTTTCCACTCCAATTTATCTAATCTATATAGTCTCTCAGACACAGTTGGGTTTGTCAAAGACACACTCAGGTTTGTCTATGGTGATTCTAGATCCTAGATTCAAGTTGAGAACCAATGTTAACTATCATAGTTCATAATTTTTTTTGTATGAATAAAAGCAATATTAGTTTGCTTAGGGTTGTTTCTTCCTGTCCTAACCTTTCCTCCATTTTCCCCCCTTCCCTCCCTCCTTCTTTTTCTACCTTTTTTCTCTTCCTTCTCCTTTTCCCTGCTTTGTTGGAGCGTCTGAACCCAGGATGTTGTGTTTGCTAGGCAAGCACTCTAAACTGAGCTGCATACCCCAATCCTAATTAACGTATTTTATGGACTCTTCTTTTACATTTGCACTGGCTGTATCTCCAAAACAACTCTGGTGGTAGGGATGCTCAGTGCTAGGGCTGGTTCCCCAGCAGTGTTGCTGACTCAGTGGGTGAATGGCCAGTCTTGCACCATTCAGCGCAATGTGGGATGGAATTTTAGTGATGTCATTTTTCAGGTTGTAGGAAGTTTTCAAGCTTATAATTTTCTGTGATCCCATTACATTTTTTTTTAAAATCACAAATGAGTGTTGAGTTTTATACGTCTTTTATATCTTCTGAGTCAATTCTTAGATTATTATGTTTTCATCATTAGGCAAAATTGTACTGATTGTTTTTTTATAAGCTAAACCTTCATTCGGGGATATATTACCTTTTAAATATATCATAGGATTTAATTTAATGATATTATAATAAATTGTTTGTGTTAGCGTCTATTAGGATTATTTGCCTAATAGTATT
This sequence comes from Acomys minous, assembly GCF_964271855.1. NCBI lineage: Eukaryota > Metazoa > Chordata > Mammalia > Rodentia > Muridae > Acomys > Acomys minous. The sequence goes on along the minus strand of NC_140485.1, from coordinate 134,078,647 downwards.
ATTCTCTCCTGAGTTTGGTAACAGGGTCTCCCAGTTAACTTGATGCAGCTCAGAGTTATCACAGAGAGTCTCGTTTAGGGGATTGCCTTGCTCAGATTAACCTTTGAGCACGTATCTGGGACATTCTCTTGGCTGTTAATTGATGTAGGAGGCCCAGCCCACCGTGGGTGGCACCATGCATAGGCAGGAATTCTGGATTGTGTAAGGAAGCTAACTGTGCAAGGGCTAAGGAGCAAGCTAGTAAGCAGCATTCCTCCATGGTTACCACATCAAATTTCTGCTTCGTTTGAGCTTCTGCTCAATATCACTTGCATATCCATGGAATCTCACGCAGTTCTTTCATAATATCTTTCTTTGCGTGGTCCAAATATTTCCACGTGGACTTTCCTGAGGTCAGGTTCTGAAGACTGTCGTCGGGTCTGCATCAGGAGAAGGGGCAAGATTATAGACCCGGCTCCTCCAATGTAAAGGAAAGGGGTTCCAGGGGGCTGTGAGGATGTAACATGTAGTTTGACTATATCACCAAGCTCAGGTGCAGCTGCTGCTCTCAAGAGATGGAGAGGTGCTAGCTACATAACCAGTGCTACTTTTTATTTATTAATTACATTATTTAGAAGGATAGTGTCATAACAATACAAGCTCTTCATGTAAGATGACTAGGTGCTTCATAAGGGATTTTTTTTTTTTTTAAAGAAAATGCACGTACTAAGCTGAGATCTATGCCCACAGAAGGCCACATAGCCATGATTAGTAGGCTGTCTCTGTGTTGCGGAATCATCCATATAGAACCATTTAATACTGTAAACCAAGTAACACATTAGGCCCTTTCATTTATAACTACTAACCCCTTATGAGTAAAAGGCATTGGAAGGCATCTGTCTTGGGCAGGGGCTGCTGTGCTTACGATTCCTCTATAGCCTGCGCCTCCAAACTGCTCACCAGCTCATGTCTGTATTCAGATGAAATTCACCTCAAAGACACCAAGGCATGGCAAGTTCATGTAACTTTTTGAGTGATACGGCAAATGCTATCTAAGCTTAAATCTACATTACAACCATTCGCCAATGAACTTTAAAACAGACAAATCAAAACAAAGATAGGCTTCGCTGAAGAGGGAGCGTGTTCTTTCAGGGTGTCTGAAATGGGGAAAAGCATACATTACCCTTTGTTCTCCATGACACTTCTATTGGTAGAGGGGGAAGGAACGTTGGTTCTCAGATAAATTTGTAAATACAAAGATGGACCAAATAGTAAATATTTAAAATTGAGCCTTCACTAAGTTCTCTTGGGAAGGATGTAAACAAATCCATTTCCCTCTTGGGGCCCTTATTCTGTTCTCATTCCTTTCCACAGTCCAGTATATCCTCCTTACAGGCTTTCCCTTAAGATGTGCAGAATGAGTGTATATATATACATATATATAATATATATATTATATATATATGTATATATATATATATATATTTTTTTTTTAACCCACAAATAACAGCCCCGCAAATGCCTTTTGTGTTTTCAGTGGTGAGATTCTTGTGGACAGCGTGTGCTTGCTTGCTTGTAGTTGCTATTTATTAATGGGTAGTGGAGAATGCTGCCTGGGCAGTTAGCTCAATGCGCATAGTCTTCTATCCTGTCAACAAGAAACCCTGCTCTCACTCCAGAGGGAATAAGACTTGGTGCATTCCGAACCAAGAAAAAGTGGTTGTGGTCTGAGAAGACAGACTCAGGTTGCCTAGGATGATGTATTTCATAATAGAAGCCATATATCAGTGCTTTTAACAAATGCATCAGTGGGGATGACAGGCAGGGGGTTACAGCGAAGCAGGGAGAAGTCCCTAATAGGCTTTACATGCTGTTTGGCGACAACCTTAGTTTTTGGGTTGTCAGAAGTTAATATATTCCATAGGTTCTACCTAATGGTAGGAAGGATGGTAGGTTGGATGCAAAGGTGGGTAATCAGTAGCTAATAAGACATATGGACTCAAGACCACTGTAGCTTTGGTAGGCAGTGTTCCAGCTGTGTATGGCCACGGTAGGAAGTTCGAATCAGCTCCTCAGCAGGCAGAATGTTCATCAGAGGTGTGGCCTTTCCAGGGCTGTTAGTTCATAGCACAGTGCTTTAGCGCAGGCAAATAGCTTGATCAGACATGGGTTTTCAGTCTGGTTTTGATGAGTGTTTGCAGCAGAGAGTACAGGGCAGGCTGTAGGCAAGATGGGTGCATAGTCAGACTCTGCTTACCCAAGGGGCGGCTGCAATTGAGGCAAAGCCTGACAGTGTGTCTGTTGGGCTTCCGGAACTGGAGCGCGGGCTCATTACCAGGGAGCGCATGTGTGCACACGTGGGCATCTGGAGCCATCTCACTGGCCCTATTTTTAGTTCCTCTTAAAGTAAATGATGTGTAAGAGGGAAGGAAATGAGCCACCTCGGTGTCCCTTTTCCTAGTGTTGTGTCATCAAAATTGGAGTGACTTAGCAGGATGAGAAAAAAAGAAAACCTCAGTGTCAGGAGCGCCAGGTTCATCTACCCGTGATCACGTGACAGCATGACACGTGAGAGCATATGGGTGCTTGGAAGTTCTGAATAGAAATTAGGAAGATTTGTTGGGCTGCTGAGACTCAGAGACAGTGTTGAAAGTGGCCTACACACTTGGGGGTTGCAGAGTTATAAACGGGAAAAAGAATAGATAAAGAAGTGTAGGAAATAAACAATTAAGCACCTACTAAGGGGTCTAGTGGCAACGGATTCATGAAAATTATGTCTCCCAGTCTTTAAACGCATTCTGTTTCATAGTGTATGTATTATAGTATTATGTTATATTGATTGATTTTACTTTATAGATGAGGAAGCTGAGATTTGGGGTGAACAGAAGTTGTCCCAAAGTCCCCCCAATAGCTAGAGGCAACAGGGCCCACAGTATACACAGTCCATAGTCCATATTGCCTGGTCACAACCAAATGAGACAGATTAAGTACAGATGAGACAGGAAGCAGGATGTGCAGTTTTGTCTCTTCTTGAAAATGACAGCGTGACCCAGATTTCTAATGGAAATATCTAATGCTTGTAGACCGGAGGTCTGTGAACATTTTAGTTACCGGATTCAGGAGATCTTAACTCCGTGGAGGCTTGCCAAAACCTGGGCTAAGCCGGAGTCAGTGTCTAGACATAAGAGTAAGAGGTTTGCCTGGATGATTTCCACAGGGAACCAAGTGTCACGGAGTCTCATTTATTGAGGGAGGGGGGGAATTATTTCTGTTACACACGCACACATCTGGCACACAGCGAAGAACCACAATTCAGCAAAATCATCAGCTAGCAAACAGATGTATAAGCAACAGTGAACCATGCCAGCTATGCTTATTCTGCTCAGAATGCCCTCGAGCACTCACTTGGAACTTGTGTTGTGCCTGTCTAGTTTACAAGTTGGTGGGAAAGCAAAAGGAAGCCTATGGTGGGATTGCCGATATCAGCGAAAAGTGAAAGGAAAGGATTCGAAAGAAAAGGAAAAGAAATGAAAGATGCCAGAGATCTCGACACCGATTCAGATCAGGGCCAAAGACTGCTCCCCCTCCCCCCACTGTGCCTTGTAGGGTGTTACTCTTATATGTCTAAACAAGTAAGCGGAGTTTTTATTGCTGAACCATAGTCATGTATAGAAATACATTTCAGGCGAGTTATCTTACGAGGTAGAAGGTAAATAGTACACTCACTGTTTATTTCGGTCGTTCAACGCTAACATGAAAATGTCCCCGCTCATAGCGACAGGAGCCCAGCCATCTAGTAAACTCAGTGCTGTGTGCTCAGAAAGACTCCAACATACTATCTAGCGATGAAACCATTTCCTAGCTGCAGCTCTCCTTGGATAGGGGAGGCAGTTTGGGATGAAGAAGGGAAGGAAAAAAAAAAAAAGCTAACCACTCTAGACACCAGCCATGCCTCTGGCCAGGGAAGAGTCTGTGGGAAACTATTTGCTGCAGAGCTCAGCTGCTTCGTATCTGGAAAGTAAATATAACCCAGGCCCGAGAGACTTACGTGAGATCTTCGCAGTGAATTGATCCCGTCGGAGTCTCTGCGTCCATTTCACTTTTACCATGGTGGTGGCAATCAGTTGTTTTCACTATTTCTCGTGGTCTCAGATGAGATAGTCTTGGAGAAGATGGACCTGGGCCACCTTGCATGGGATGGTCTTTCTGACTGTCTACACTGCGTACACTGCCTTTCTAACTGTCCGCCAACACATTCACAATGCACAGTCTCTGCCCCCAGTCCCAGCAGAGACCATTGTAATAAACAGCACCTAAGAGTGCTATTCCAGTGTGTGTGTGTGGGTAATCATAGTGACAGCCCTGTTCCTGTTCCCTGTGTTTCTGCCCTATGTCATTTGTGCTAGAGTGTCAGGATGTCTGATGAGAATGCAAAAAGGAGTGCGTCACCCAAAGGAGAGAAAAATAGAAGGAGTCATAGGTAATTTGCAAACTGCAGACAGGGATTTCAATGACGTACAGTTTCACAGAGACATTTTAAATGTTAACTAAAGAGAACTGGTTTTCTTTGGAGAACAGTAATGTCGAAGAAGGTTTGCAGAGCCCTTCCCTGCCATTTCAGAAGCTGAAAAATGTGCATTTAAGCCATAGAAGCCGAATTGCCTGAGTGCTAGACACGCCTTCTGCCACCAGAGGGTCTAGAACACGCCTGCAGCCAACACGTTCCCGTTTATTTAAGGGGCTCTCGGTGATTTATAAGTAGGTAAGGCTGCTATTCCCTAGTCAATCAGGCGTAGGTTCTAGGCAGAGTAGCCAACCATCTGTTATGATGCTACCTGGACAATCTTGCGTGTTAGAAACCTAACCTCTTTTCTACTCTTTATAATTAGAGGTGCTTACAGGCTCTTCAGAGTAGTTTTTTCCCCAATGCATAAGGCAAAAAACCCCAAGTTATTTAATGGAAAACAGGTGTCTAGAGCATAATGATCAGATTATAAAAGGGCTCATGGAACAGCAGTGTGTGCGACGGTCCGTTCTACCTGTCCAGTTGACACAGCCTAGGATTGCCTGCGAGGAGTCTCAGTGAGGGATTACTGAATAAAGTTGGCACATTGGCGCTTCTGTGGGGTGGGGGTGGGGGGTTGTCTTGAATGCCTTAATGGGTACGGTAAAACCCAACCTGACAATAGGTGGCGCCATTCCCTTGACTTGGACTGTGGAAGAGTTACTGGAGAAGGCTCCCTGAGCGCCGAGCATGCGCGCGCCTGCTTCGCTCCACTGCTGTCTGTGGATATGACATGACTAGTTCTTTCAGGTCGGTGCTGCCTTGGCTTCCTTGCTGTGATCATCCATAGCTTGGAGCTGTGAGCTTAAACTAACCCTTTCTTCCCTGGCTTACTTTTTGTCAGGTATTTTATATCATAGCAACAGAAATGCGATTAGGGCAATGTGCCTTTTTATTAACATACCCAGTAGCATAATCTAGTAGCATGCCGCACTATCTTAAGAAGCTGCAGACAACAAGTGGGGACGGAGGTCCCAGGAATTGCAGTGGGAAATAAATACATATTACGGTGCATGGCTTGTGGTCGGTATGCATGATAGAAGATGTTAAATTTCTGTTAGAGATTAGTGACAATGAAGATAGTTTCTTCTTCTAAATTGTATAGGCCTCCTGGAATCTGTTCATAGGCACTTTGGAGATGCCCAGGAACCCAATATTAAGGAGCTCTGGAATATAATTACATATTCAAGATTGTGATCATGATGCAGATTTTAAGTGCATGCATATATATGTGTATATATATACACACACCTTAAAATAATTATGCATATTTGTTAAATTTTCTACTGGAAATTCCATTCATTGTTTATAGTCTTAGAAAACTTTATGATTAATACTGTATGTAAAGGGTGGGTGGGCAGGTATGGATGGACACATGCTATGGTGCCCGTGTGGAGGTCGAGTGCACTTCTTGGAGTCAGTTCTCTCTATTTTAAAATTCTAACTTCTAAATTTCTATCTTCACATGGGTTCTGGGATTTAAAGTTAGTTTATCAGGGTTCATAGAAATGGTATTTACCAGCCGTGCTTTCTCAACTGCTCTTATTTATATTCTTGCTTATAATCTGGCTTACGTGCAAAAGGATTTGAGGCAGCTTCCATAAATGCAGAAAGCCAGTATAATAAAATTGCAAGCAAAGGGGGAAAAAGTACAGATGAATATAAAAACTAAGAGTCATGCTGGAATGAAATTAATATGTGAAGTTTTCGTGGAGTGGTTTCGTGGTTTTACTAAAGTAGGATGGAATTCTGATTCTAGCTGAACATGGTGGTGCATGCCTTTAATCTCAGCCACTACCCTGTGCAATGAAATTCAGTGTTTTATGGAACACACTGTCATGGAGCTCCACCTTACAACTTCTCAGTGCCAAGCAGGGACATATTTCTGTGGGCTTTAAGATGTCTTTTGGGACTTTAAGATATATATTTACTTACCCTTTTAGTGTCACCTACCTGGAGGCACTTAGCTCTTAAAATAAATATTAGTGATTCTTACCTTTTTATAGATTAATGTGAAGCCATAACGAGAGCTCTGAGTGGCTACCACATTGGATTCTGCACATAATTTCAAAGACCACAGTTTTCTACAGGGCCTGTGTCTAAGACAGTAGATATGCCTTTAAGCATACTTTATAAATAATGTTGATTTTTAACAGCATTTGAATTGAGAACCAGTCAGTTGGATTTAGTGTTCCTGGCAAGTACAGGAATGTGGCTAATTCTATGCTGCAGATGAAAGAAAACACTCCAACAGTCTGGACAACAGGAACCTCATAGGCACATTTAAAAGCACCATACTCATGTTTCAGGGTTGGAGGAGTGCCTGCATCGTGTCTCGGGTGCTGGAAGCTCTCACACTCCTTGGAGTACAGCTCAGATTTCTGGTTGCTGTTACTGTCTGGCCCTAGGAGATGACCCCGAAAATGTAGACAGCACTGCTATATCTGTAGTTTCCTGCATTCTCATCAATTCTTACAATACATGCTGAGGAGAGTAGGGCCCACATAGAGGAAGGACCAACGTGTTCCTTACCATGCTGTGGAGACCAGAGCTTTTCAAGTTTGTAGACTCTTCTGGAAAGATCTCAGTCTCAATTTTGGGGATGTAGTGCTCCCGTAGGGCCCTAACAAAGCAAGTAGCTCAAGAGTGTAGTAGAAGCAATAGCACCACTTGGAGCTCTGTGGGCCCCGGGCTTGCTCGTAGGTGAACTATGTGAGTCCATAGACACACACCACTATGATGTAAATGTCCCTTCCACGTCTGTCATTGTGTCAGTGTTAGGGGTTGAACCTTTAGGAGGCAGGTGAGTCATGGGTGCTGCCCTCATGAATATGTTAGTGCTTGCTGTTTGATGGAGAGAGTTTGATGTCCCAAATGTGGACTTATGAGAAGAGGTGAGCTTGGTTTCATTATTCTTGTCCTGAGTCTGTGTGCATCGTGCTCTGTCATGTTATAAAATCTCATGCTGCTTCTAGAACTTTCCAACTTCCAGAGCTATGAGCCAAACAAACTTCTATTGTTTACAAATTCCCTGACCTGTGGTCTTTTGTTACAGTGCCAGCAAGCAGACTGAGGAGCCCATATGATCCACACTTGGCACAGTGATTTTTCAGCGTGGGAGACTGATATAGCTGAAATAATGCTTATTTCAATTATAAACCATTCAGCACAGTGAAAATTTTTTAGCTGTAATTATTAGAACTTTTGATGCCTACTCAAAGATAATTAACAGCAAAATAAAGTTTTTTGTTAAGTGGCTGAGTTAACCTGCTTTATAGATTTATTGATTATAAGCCAGTTACGCATAGAGCAGAGTCTAACATGAATGATGGTTTTAGGCTTGGAGTGCTTGTGATTAGAGATATGACTCCACGGCTCCTTGCAAAGTAAAAGCTAAACTTCCGGCTTCAATTCATTTGAAAACATTAAGATGTTCTTTATAAATCGACGGTAAAAGACTGTTTTTGAGGACAATTTAGAGGACCGTTAAGTCAAGGAGTGTGTATAGGGAAGCTCTTATAACAGTTTGTAGTGTGTTCTCAAAACTTTTGTCCTCATTGAAAATTTAATAGCTCCTCAAAACTGAGTTGGGAAGCTGGGTGCCTCGCTGCATGGTCGTCATCCCAGTTCTTAGGAGGCAGGAGGATTACAAGTTGGAGGGCAGCATTTGCCTACTGAGTTCAAGACCTGCCTCGGCTACAGAGAAAGACTATCTCTAAACAAGTACTTGCTCCTCAAAGAGTAAAAATTGAGTCATAGGATCTCAAATCCTGTATTTTCTTACCAGTAGCGAATTTTTGAGTTCAATCTCTGTCCTCCGCCATTTATGTAGCTCTTTCCTGAGGAAATGCGGAACTGTTCACTAACGATAGCCCATTCATTGAGCCTCAAAGATGATTCTGGTCTTGCTTTCAGGGGTCTTTCTGGGTCTTGTACCGGTTTTCAATCACTGAAAACGAGCACACGGACTTTCACGTTCCTCTGCACTGCGAGACCTCCTTTCAATCACTCAGATGAGAATGGATTGCTCAATAAATTAATAATACTGATAATAAAAAGAATGGATTGCTCTCCAGAACCTTACTGCTCACGAGGGGACCACCGGAAGCCTCCTGATTGCTGGTTAAGGCTCCTACAATGTCAGGTCTCTGTTGTGATGAAAGTGTCTGAGTGTGACTTGTCAATCAGCTCCAATATCAGGTCCCGTCCACTCAGACATCTAAGAGTAACCACTGTAGACACAAGTCTTATATACAGTGTAACCCAGCTTTGGCACCCATCTCCACAAGCAGGAGAAGCAACGGAGCAAACAGCACACAACGGTTGAGTGGGTGCTTGCGGATTTGAGGATAACACTTTCTGTTCCACTTGGTGAGGCGTTTTGTTTTGCTTTGCACTTTCAAATTTACAACACGGCAAATATGTATTTGCAAATATCCAAAACAACTTAGTTTTCTGAAGTGAAAGAGATGCTTTGGTTAGTGGCGGGGCACGGGGCAGGACAAAGGGTGAGGACAAGGCCAAATGCACCTTGCCTGGCACGCAGCAACCATCACGTGTATGGATAGGTGTGCTGTGCCTAAGTCAGCACCCCTGTGGTGAGTGATGAATCTCCTGATTCAGCTGCTCACTGAAGGACCATACATTGAAAATGTACTGGGGAGCTGGGCGTGGTGGCGCACGCCTTTAATCCCAGCACTCCAGGAGGCAGGGGCAGGTGGGTCTCTGGGAGGCCAGCCTGGTCCACAAAGCGAGTCCAGGACAGCCAAGGCTAAACAGAGAAACCCTGTCTTGAAAAACAAAACAAAACAAAGCAAAACAACAACAACAAAAAAACCCCAACCAACCAACCAACCAACCAAACAAACAAATAAAAAGTAATGGGGTTGGAACAATGGGGATGACAGAATCAATATGTAATATGCCCTTAAGATTTACCCTCCTTCCCTCCCTCCCTCCTTCCCTCCCTCCATCCCTCAGCTTCTTTACATCCCTTCCTAGAGCCCTAAGCCATTGCTACTAGTTTTCACAGTGATAGCCTCAAGTGCCACGTACACTTAGGTCAGGATAACAGGAGAAGTTTTGTTGTTTTGTTTTGTGTTTCTTCTGAAGGTTGTCACATCGCACCTAAGACTCTCGGAGAGAATCTAGAGCTAAGGATGTTCAAGTACACGAGAGTGAACCAACCCGTGCAGTGTCTTGTTTGTAGCTGCCGTATCTTCTTCATCCTCTCCCGCTTCCTTCCTTATGAGGCCTGCTGGCTGGTCACTCTCACAATAATACCCTGAGCTTGAAGCCACAACGGACCCCTTTCCTTTCTCCCAGTCTCTTTTCTTTCCTTTCTCCCATGCTTTTCTTTATTCTTAGCAAATATGTACAGAGATTTCACAGACCGTTAAGACTCTTGGTGTCTTCATATAGTGAATATTTAGAAATCTAGCATCCTGAATAATGGCAAGGAGGAAAGTTTTTGTCTTGATTTGCCAAGCTTTGGTGAAGGCAAGCAATTGCTCAACACGTGTGTGCATAAGTGAGGTTGCCTCTTGGCAGGCAGAGAGTGTTTGGTGAATGCTGGACCATCTCTGAAAATTCAGGGGCTCAGAGGCATCACCAGTTACATGGCGTGGGGTCTGAGAGACCTGAGAAGAATGGCTAAATGTTTCTGCCTCTGTAGTTCAGACATGTGCACACATAGCTGATGAGTTAAAGATGCTTAAGGAAGCTGGCATTGGAGGGAGAGCCAAGGGACCCTGGCCACAGCCAAAATGACCAGGGACGTCTGGCAGCCTGCGGTAGAGGCAGGAGCTCCTGGAACAGAGGTCACTTAGCCCACATTCTCCCGGTTTCTTCTCACTGAACTAGAGTCAAAGGGAAGTATGAGTCACTGTGTAAAGTTGTCCAAATAATCATCAGGCCATATGTGTGCATGCGCACATATGTGTATGCATGTGGGCATGCGAGTGACTGTACTTGTGTATGTATGCATGTGCATGTATGTGTGTGAAGATGGTTGGGGACCATGTGGGTAATTATGTGTGATAATGCAGAGTGGCAGAATATCCAGCACGCGCTCACACACAAGTTATTTGACAACCAGAAGCAACATCTTACTATTATTTTTGTTACGACTGCTGGTCTTGTAAGATTCCTTTTGTCTACATTTGTGCATGTGAGGGATTGGGTGGGTGGTAGAGGTAGGTGTCCGTGCGTGTGTGTGTGTGTGTGTGTGTGTGTGTGTGTGTGTGCGCGCGCGCACGCGTGTGTACCTGTGAGTGTGCATGAACATATGTGTAGAGGCCAGAGGTCAACCTTGAGTGTCATTCTTCAAGTATCCTCCATCTTGTGGTTTGAGCCAGGGTCTCTCGCTGTCCTGATATTCATCAGCGGACTAGGCATGAAGGTCAGGGATGCTGCACCCTCTGCTGCCCAGATTTGGAACTACAGGAACACTTCACTAAGCCAGGCACTAATCCTGTCCCTGCTGTGGGTTCTGAGCATCCAACTCACACCTTCGTGCTCACTTGCGAAGCAAGCGCTTTACTGCCTGAATCATCTCCCTGTCCCGTGTTCTTCTCTAATTATTTCTACTTAATTTCAATTTGATTTTATATGAGACAATAAAACAGATTTGTTCCCATTTTGGGTTTAGAAAGACACACCAATTTTCAGGATACATTTGAAAAAGGTTAAGGGAAACCTGAAGGGTTTTAAACTGGAGAAAAGTTTTGAAGGTAATTTTATCTTAAAGTTGAATTTTTATTGAAAAAAACTTGGGCACTAATATATATACATATATTTATATATACTATGAAATATAATATATTTTTTAATTTAGAAAGATTTTGAGAATAACTAATACCCCTTGAGGAGGCTAATATATTATTGAAAGTAGTAATTTTAACAGTTTTAAAACTTGTGTTCAAAGATAAAATTGGACTAATTTCCAAGAGACATCAATCTTCATTTCTCAGAAAATCATAGTGATTAAATGAACTGCAGGCAGCCACTCTTATTATTTGAAGATAATAGGAGTATGGAGGGGTTGTGGGGAAGGAAGGATGCTGTATGTATTCTACCAAGGCATTCACAGGAGAAACATCTTTCACCTATCTCTCTTGAAGCAATAGCTGCCCCCTCCCCATGCCACTTTCTTTACTGTGCTTGGCTTAAACTCCAACTCAAATGAAGGGCCAGAACGCTTTTTGTAGAATTGGAACAAAGAAATTTTCTTTTAGTGGAGTGCATAATGTGCCAATTCTAAGGAAAATGTTGCTATATTCAAAGAACCCTGAATATTGAAAAGGCGGTTCAGTTCCTCCTTAAGATGCTTTTCAGGGCCCTAAGATGCTTTTCAGGGCCCTGTCCTGACTTCTCTATTGAATCAGACCCTGGACAAGGACAGTAACGCCACACTTATTACTCGGGCCTTTTGAATTACCCTTTCAGTTTGCTATGAGCTATTGAAATTTACTGCACGTTAAGGAAATTGGACATGGATGAGAGTCTAAATGGTTCCTTATCTGTCTTGTCAGCAGAGGCTTTCTGGAGATGGCAGAGCAGTTTCCATCAGTGAAAAAGAACACTTTATTTTCTCCAAGAGCATTCCAAACTCAGAACTGTGTAGACAGCATGTTTGTGTCTAGTTCCACCTACATAGCAACCATAGTCTCTCCTTCTTGGATTGGGTGGGGTTACCTTAAGTTTTAGTGACACCGAAAGCTTTGTTTAGCTCTGAGGTGGTCAGGACCCTAGATGCCCAGGATGGGACCCTGTTGGTGTTCTGCCTGGCTGGACTGCCTGCCCAGGGACTCATGTTATTAGCTGTGGCTCACATGCATGGATTTCCAAATCTTTCCTGACTTGATCCTAAACTAAACAGAAGAATCATAAGGTCTAAAGTAAAAAGAGTAGAAGAAAAAATATCTAGTTTATCATGCAAAGGAATTCTTATAAAATTTCTGGTATTTATCTCGAAATGTTGTATTTACTGTCTGGGGAGGATGGAAGAAGTAGTGACAAGAGATTTTAATGTGCATCAAATGTAAAGACAAGAACATGAAGAAAAGCTGATAACTGTGCATTTGATAGTTAATAATCATCTTTTATTTTTAAGGCAGGTACAATGAACTTTATTGATGATATTTAAGAAAGTAGGGCTCCCTGGGCCCCTCCTATTATTCTGGGGGTCCAGGATGGAAACTGTGAGGGGAGATGCTCAGTGTCAGGGGCTGAGTTGGAACAGGGATTTCTCAGCAGCTGAGGTCCTCTTTCTAGCTCTTATGTACTTGCTGGGGTGGGTGGTCCAGAGCTTCATACTCCTTGGAGGCCATGTAGGCCATGCGATTCACCACCCTGTTGCTGTAGCTGTCCATATTTATTGTCATATCAGGAAATGAGCTTTACAAAGTTGCCATTTTGAGCAACACCAGCCCCAGCACCAAAGGTGGAAGAGTAGGAGTTGGTGTTAAAGTCGGAAGAACCTGGTCCTCAGTGTAGCCCAAGATGCCCTTTAGTGGGCCCTCGGATGCCTGCTTCATCATCTTCTTGATGTCGTCATACTTGGTGGGTTTCTCCAGTTGGCATGTCAGATCCATGATGGACGCGTTGGAGGTAGAGACATGGAAAGTCATGCCAGTGAGATTCCTGTTTGGTTCTAAGATGACCTTGCCAAAAGCCTTGGCAGCACCAGTGGTTGCAGGGATGATTTTCTGGGCAGCCCCACTGCCATCATACCACAACTTTCCAGAGGGGCCATCCATAGTCTTCTGGGTAGCAGTGATGGCATGGATTGTGGTCATGAATCCTTCCATGATGTCAAAGTTGTCATGGATGACCTTGGCCAGGGAGGCTAAGCAGTTGGTGGTGCAGGAAGCATTGCTGACAATTTTCAGTGACTTGTCATACTTCTCGTGGCTCACGCCCATCACAAACATGGAGGAACTGGCAGAAAGGGATGATGACCCTTATGGCCCCACCCTTCAAGTGGGCTCCGGCCTTCTCCATGGTAGTGAAGACACCAGTAGACTCTACAACATATTTGGCACTAGCATCACCCTACTTGACGTTAGCTGGATCTTGCCCCTGGAAGAGTGTGATGGGCTTCCCATTGGTGACAAGCTTTACGTTCTTAGCCTTGATTGTGCCGTTGAACTTGCTGTGGGTAGAGTCATACTTGGACATGTAGACCCTGTAGCTGAGGTCAGTGAAAGGGTCATTGATGGGAACAATCTCCACTTTGCCAGATAAGAAGCCAGGTCTGGTAATCAAGTGCCCACTACTGCCAGATCCATTTACCATCCTGCAAGGCTGGCACTGCATGAGAAAACGTGGCTGTCTTTGGGACAAGGAGGAGCACAGAGCCTAATATGCATCTTATATCAGCGCTTATTAACTTTGATGTTGTTTCTAGTTTAACTGTGATAATTTCTAAAGGCTGTTGGAAAATGTTTAGCTAGAGGATGCTGTCACACTGCTCTGTAATTTAACAACATGAAACAAGAGCCAAGAAACACACAACATTTGTACAATGGGAAGAGGAGGAAAGTGGCTTAGACTTATTTTGCATGAAAATAGAAGATTTCTTGATTTAGAGTGATAGGTATGTCATGGCTATATTTAAATTTTGGCCCCAGAAGCAGTTTTACTGCTTATATGAATGTGCATAAATTTCCATTCAAAAATAAAAGATAATTTAAAAATACCTACCTCAGTGGAATGGCAGTCCAAATTAAGCACATTCATCTGTATCAGAAGAATTTTGTTAATTAAAAATGGACACTTTGTTTTTATAGCAGGCAATTATATAATGTAATATTTGTACTATCTATTGTGTAATTTTTACATCCATATAAGGCAGGTTAAATATCCTAAGCCATGAGTCAAAAATGTTTGAACTAGGTCTACTTGTGAGGAAACATCTGGGCAAAACACAACAGGAGAGATAAAATAACCAAACCCAAAGAGATATTGTAGACATGTAACAACATAATTGACCCTACAGTCGCCATGCTTTTTCCACCCTAGGATTCAGCCTATTTTAGGCTGGAAAAAGAATTGCACCTGCATAGGATGAGGAGCTTTCTTTCCCTGTTCTCATTTCTTAAGCAAGACAGTGTAGTATCTTAATACGAAGCCTTCATATTTCACTGTCTATAGCACCCAGGGGTCTAAAGCACACTGGAGGGCGTTACATGCTTCGTTCTATATAGACTCCAGAGCAGCCTTGACTGTGGTATCCTCAGGCTTCTGGAAATATCTCCCAATAGATATTAATGATATACCAGGGATAAAGTAGTGATTGATCCTTGATTGGAGCCTGATTTAAGATGAACTGCAATAAATTCTCCAGAGCAGAAAGGACATTATTGAGACAGTCAGGGAAAATTAGAATTGTACAGGCTTTTAAGAAGAAGAAGAAGAAGAAGAAGAAGAAGAAGAAGAAGAAGAAGAAGAAGAAGAAGAATAAGAAGAATAAGAAGAATAAGAAGAAGAATAATCTATCTTTAAATGAATGTGTAGGTTAGACAATGACTGGATTAATATTGCTAATTTGAAACACTTTCCCACTGGCAAAATTGCAGGAAAATGAATGGAAGCTCTAAATTTATGAACACATTTTTTTTTCTTTTAAAAATGTGCATGGATGTTTTGTCTGGGTGTATGCAAACACACCAGGTAATTCCTGGTGTTCTTGGGGACCAGAAGAAGCCATTAGATTCCCTGGAAATAGAGCTACAGACAGTTGTGAACTACCACGTGGGTGCTGGGAACCGAACCGGGGTCCTCTGCTAGAACAGCAAGTGTTCTTACCTGCTGAGTCGACTCTCTGCCCCATGTACACATTTTCGGAGCATTTAAAAGTGAAGTAAAAACTTGCCTGAGAATGCGTTCAGAGACTTAGAACATGCTTTTCATTACATCACTGCGCATTCAGTTTCGGGGACCTGTGACTTCCCCGCAGCTCAACACCCACATCTTCTCTCAGAGCACATGAAACCGTGCGCCTAGTTCTGTGGGAGGGGCCCTCAGCCATTCCCTGTTGACCATCCTACCTCTTTAGCTGCCTGGTCTCAGGTTGATTTGCAGGATGCTGGTTTCCCCATTGTCAGTTGAGACTCTGATGACACCTTTTATTGCTTTTCTTGTATAGATCATCATCATCAGACCTGGACCGAGAAGCTTCATAACGTTTTGGTATGTAGTTGCAAACTCTCGGAAGCTAATGCTCTTTCTCTGAGTGACATGTATAATCTCCACTCTGTTATTCTAATTTATGAGCCCAAATCAGAGCGAACTAAGTATGTTTGTTCCCAGGCTAATATACAAAGGACAGATAATAGGATTATCCATTTACCTTTGGTTATTTCTCCTGAAAGTGGATTTTGGGTGGTGACTATTTTACAAGGAACAGCTTGTTTATTAACTTATGGGTTAACTTTTTTTTGGGGGGGGGGTAATTATTTTATCATCCTCTCAGTCTGAGTAAAGTTTAGGTTAACTGGCTGAGCACTGGAGGACCATATCATGGGCTGATTCGATTTTGTAAGCAACTGGGGGTTTATATGTGCAGGTGCAAATCGGATGTTCTACAGGTGGGTATTTATTTAAATAAATTTATTAACAACTAAGAGTAAATGAGTTAGAATGTAAAAGCTTGACACTTTAAAGATATTTCTATATTTAAAGTTCAACCCTAATGGCCTATGATTATAGGTATGAGTATTTTTGATGTTCCTCTGATTTTGATTTATAAAATGACTTAAGAAAGATTATGTATCAGCTCCCAATTGTGTCATACAATTCTTTATTGGCTTAGTTATTTTTTCAAAAGGTGAACTATGATTCTAAGCTTGTAGAATAATGCACAGGACGTAATTTTCAGAGCTATCTATCAAAGGCACCTCCTTTTGTGACTTTGTGGATAAAGCTAAAATGGTGTCTGCTCAGAATATAGTAGTCTATTGATTTAATACTCTTATTTTTCTCATAGACAGGAAGTGATAATAAATACTCAAGAGTCTCTCTAGTAACCAGTTTCTGCCATTTGCAATAATATCGCTGCTATCTTGGAAGCATTGTGACAAATGACCTTTTTTTAGTGGAAAGCACCGCTCCCCTTTTATTCTGTAGTAACTAAAGGCCATGGTGGTGCCAGGTGTCCAACGCAACCGCAGGAAGTCAATTTTGGTGTGTAGGGCAGGTGTTCAGATGCCTTCAGATACATATTCTTATTGTTTTGACATGTGTGTAAGAGACAGGCATTTTATTTTATTTTTTTTCATTCTTTTTTTTTTTTTTAAAGCATGGGAGAATAGCAAAGTAGAAGGACCCAGAGGGTCCTAGAAACCTACAAGTAGAACATTATGGTAGGCAGACTTGGGCCCAGGGGTCCTGCCCAAGCTAAGGCACCAGCCAAGAACAATATAGGTGGTAAACTTCAAACCCCTACCCAGATCTAGCCAACGGTCAGAACATTCTCCACAGTAGAGTGGAGAGTGGGATATGACTTTCTCACATACTCTGGTGCCTCACATTTGACCATGTCCCCTGGAGGGGGAGACCTGGTGGCACTCAGAGGAAGGACAGCAGGTTACCAAGAAGAGACTTGATACCCTATGAGCATATACAGGGGGAGGTAATCCCCCTCAGGAACAGTCATAGGGGCGGGGAATAAGGGGAAAATGGGAGGGAGGGAAGAATGGGAGGATACAAGGGATGGGATAACCATTGAGATGTAACAAGATAGGCATTTTAAAAACATCTATTTTATGTGTATATGTATATGTATATCTTCATGTTTGTATGGGTGTCATGTACATGCAGGTGCCTATGGAGGCCAGATGAGGCTGTCAGATTCCCTGGGGAATGAAGTTGTAAGTAGTTGTGTGTTGCCTAATATGGTGCTGGGAACCAAACCTGCGTCCTCTGCAACAGCATCAGGTGTTCTTAAATATTGAGCCACTCCTTTAGGCCCATAGGCATTGTTTTTGATGTGATAGGCAGTAGGATTTAAATTTTGTCTTCTTTCATAAAAAATGCTTTATTTAAAAGTGGACGTTGTATCAAGTAGTGTAAGTGATACCTTGTATATTTATACTTTCAATGAGGGCTTAAAACTTGGTTTCCTTAGGCACTGATGAAAACGAGCAATTTAACCATCTTCAAAAATCAAGTACTTTTCCTAGTAAAATCTTTAGGAGAGGGGGCCTCTCCATTCTGAGAAATGTCTAGTTAGAACCTGACTCATCACCAGAGGAAGGCGAGTTGTTACAGAGGAGGCTTCTGAATGGGAAATGGCATTGGATGGACTCTAAAATCTCCTGTTATATAAAGCCTTGTATTGCTGTAAACTAACAACTGGCTCTCCCATTGATGACCAAACTGGATAATTGAATTTTACAAAGTATGGTCAGAAGGCTTATCTTGAAGAACAACCAGACATACTCCAACTGTGGACAAAGCAGGCTCTAGACCACTGGTTCTCAACCTGTGGGTCACGACCCCTTTGGGGGGGTTGAATGATTCCTTCGCATGGGTCACATATCAGACATGCTGCATATGTACATTATGGTTCACAACAGCAGCAAAATTATGGTTATGAAGTGGCAACAAAAATATTTTTATGGTTGCCGGGGGGCTTACCACAACATAAAGAACTTTATTAAAGGGTCGCAGTGTTGGGAAGGTTGAGAACCACTGCTCTAGAGGCTGCCAGCTTGGTCTGAATCTTGTCTCAGACATTTTTTTTTTTTTTTTTTTTTTAGCTGTACAGCCTTGGCCTTTGGCTCCTTTACGTGACTGATTTTCTTTTTAAAAAAATTTCCATTGTGGGGGAGGGGAATATGCCAAGACAAGTGTATGAGGGGGTGTGGTCAGACAACTTCTTTCTTTTGTAGTGGCATGGGGTAGGGGGTGGCTCCTTAAAGCTGGAGCAGGGATCAACGGATTAGTATGGAAACAGCCTTTAGAACAGTGCCTGGCACTTAACAGAGAATTTAGAGGTAATCGCTCCTGTGTCCGCAGGGGGAAAGAGTATCTCTTACAGGGTTTCTCATATTTAATATAAATTTTTCCCAGGTTTCAGAGTAGAGTGAGCCTTGGAGTGATTTTTGCACATCCGTAACAGCTGTTTCTTCAGGTATCATTATGGGCTGTTCTGGTTCCATCTGAAACCAATGTGATGGCAATATGCAGATTCTTTTCTGCCTCCCACTTAAGGCCACGTGAGCCTGTCAATCGGTACTAGCTCTTGTCATTGTAGCTTCCCTCTCCCAGCTTCCTCTCATTGCCTTTCCAGGAGGATGTGCTGCATATGTTGAAATAAATAACTCTGGATTACAGTTTATGAAAGAATTTTGTATATATATATATATATATATATATATATATATATATATATATTTTTTTTTTTTTTTTTTTTTTTTTTAAACTGACTGCTTCTAAGAGCAGGACTTCAGGCAGCCACTAAGTGTGTGAAATGTCCTTCACCCATTGAAATTTCCACCCTTACGGGTGGGTGGTCATTAAGCGGTGAGGGAAGCTTGCTGTCTCAGGCTTGGTTCCCAGCCTAAGCATGTGTGGTGGGAGCCAGCAATTCACATTCAGTTCTCGCTCACATGTGTCTAAGTTTCTCAGCCCCTGATTATTTTGAGTCCTTCCCAGGATTCTTAAGCACGAAATGCCTGTCTAATTATTTTGACATGTTCCTGGTGGGCAGTGCACTGTGAGTTTTGTGAGAATTCTGAACAGAGGGTTGTGTTTTCCTTATTCTGTCATTCTTGTTGTGTCTATCGGTGCTGTGTTCTAAGACCTACTTAATTTGATTTATGTTACCAAGTGATTCAGGGTGCCAAGTGGACTTTTTCCAGAGCAGAGTGTGTGGGGCTAAATCTCATTCCTTTAATAGAGGAACAACTTGGACGCCACAGTATCCTGACCTATTTTAAAATAAGCTCTATGTTAAAATCTTGTGTGCTGGTGGTAAAGGGATGGATGACCACATGTGTTTATGTTTTTCCCACTTATGTTTATTTTTGCACAAAATATGACAGTATGAACAGGAATGAGGACAGCTAGGTTATAAAGCAAGAATTGTCAAGCTTGAGACATAGAGACGGTTCCTCAAAAACAGAATCTGCAAGCTGCTTAGGTTATCTAGAGGACAGATTAATGTTTGGGTGTTATTATTTTTTTTTCTAGTGAACAATCTTTTTTCCTTTCTACATTTTTGTTCAAAACCATGAAAACAGCTTTCTAATGGGCAGAACTCAATCTCAAAAATGATGAGGTGTTTGTTAGCTGGGAATCTCAAAACCTTTTGAAGTTATTTCTACAAATGAGAAGGGCATATTTTTCCCCCAGGGGAAAAATCCTATACTACTTTCTAGACTGTGAGAAATCAGGAGAGGGAGAGAGGAGAGAGGAGAGGGAGGAAGGGGGGGGGGAGAGAGAGAGAGACAGAGAGAGAGACAGAGGACAGAGAGAGACAGAGGACAGACAAACACACACACACACACACACACACACACACACACACACACACACACACACGGACAGACAGAGGTTTTCAGGGTCTAGGAAGTTTCTTTTCCTCCAACATTTCCATTGCTGTCCTTTGTGGAAACATCAGCATAGTTCCCCCATACAATCACAAAAGAGGGTTAACTACTTTGGGTGTCAGTTTACAGAGGAAAAAAAATGTAAATAGATCTTAAAAGAACCTCAGGACTTTAGTTAATAATTAATAAGCTACAAGGAACTCTGGGTAGATGCCTTGGGGTGATATTAAAATTAGCCCTGGATCTGAGAAGCTCAATGCCACAAGCCTTTATTTCTTTTTATTTTAAATAATTTATTCAGATTACATCTTAATTGTTATCCCTTCACTTGTATCTTCCCTTTCCCTCCTCCTTCCCTCCCTCTTTCACCCTATTCCCCTCTCCTAGGCCTGTGATAGAAGGAATTTCTCATCCACACCAAATGGATGGGAAATGCAGGTAGTGTGGTGGTTGGGGAGGAAGGGAGGGAGTCCCTGCTTTGGAGTCCATCGAGGATATGGACTGAGGCAAACTCTGCCATCTTGTGGCACCTTTGGGGATTTGCCACCATGGGGAAGACAGTATGGGACATGCTAGCCTTCTGTAAACTGTTAAGTGACACACATCACCCCTGCCAGGACTTCTGGCTGTAGGTACTCACACTGCCTTTCCTAACACACAGGAGAACTAGGTGGCGTTTTTCAGGGCTCACCTCATCTCTGATGACATTTGCTGTAAATTTTTTGCACCTACAGGGAACAACTTTCCCAAGTCCTCCATATGCATCGCATCGGTTCACGTGCTTTACTCTGCAGCTTAGTTATCTGCATGTCTTAGTGATAAATAAAATGCTTATTTACTATTGTGATTTATGTGTATACGTGTGAGTTTGCGTTAGTTTATGCGCACCACCCTCATGCAGGAACCAGAGGTGGGCAGAAGAAAGCAGTAGGTTGTTTGGATCCAGAGAGGCAGGCAGCTGTGAACTCATGTTCTTTGCAAGAGCAACTAGTACCAGCCCTGGATTTCACATTTTTAACTTACCGACTTTGCTAGGAACAGATAAAAAAAATAAGGGTTACTGAGAAGGAAAATGTTTATTTACTTCCACGAAATGTAAAAGTAGGAGGCGTTGCCTGTGGTGTCTGGTTATTGCATCCTCAAGCCCCAAACACTGTGCTTGGCACCCGGTCTCTCACCTTTGATGAATCCACAGTGAGGTGTGAGTTCCACCCTCAGCCCCATGCTGAGGGCCCATGAAGGACAGCATCACTGAGATGGGAAAAGGCATGTATTGAAGCAAAAGGTCAGGGTAAAAAGAGAGAGAGAGAGAGAGAGAGAGAGAGAGAGAGAGAGAGAGAGAGAGAGAGAGAGAGAGAGAGAGAGAGAGAGAGAGAGAGAGAGAGAGAGAGAGAGAGAGAGAGAGAAAGAGAGAGAGATATTTTTGATGAAAATCGAGAGACACAGGTCTATGGGAACTAGCTTTGGGGTTGTAAGTAGAGGGAAACTGCAGGCCCCCAAACCTGATTGATTTCCCTATTTGCTTGATTCTGAGTTTTAAACCCATAGAATTGGCTTTTTATGTTATAACAGGTTTTAAGTGCTAGATAAGTCTACCTGGAAAGGTTATAGGGTCAATAATTCTCTCTGATTTCCTGGATAAATTTTTAAAATTTCAATTAGAATTTTTACCTTCACTGACCGAAACATGCAAAAAAGATAAGATTTGAAATATATTACATATACACATACACATATATGTATTTGTATATATGTACACATATATGTATATATGTATATGTTTCAGGATATATTCTCAGATGCTAGACTGGTGTGTACCAATTAGATTGTTCAATACATATGTTATTTGGTTAATCTTTCCTTTCAACCCACATCCAAATGCAATTTTTGAAGTTAATGATTCTAAGTTGAATAATTGACAAATTATGAGTTGCAAATGGAAAGTTTTTGTTTGTATTTTATTTTTCCCCTCTCATTAGTCTTGTTGAGTTTTATTTTATTACATTTCCTCAGAGCAACAGCTTTTCTTGTTATTAATTTTCTTCATAGCTTCCTTCATTGATTTCTGCCTTTATTATAGTTACTTTTTCTTGGCTTTGCTGTTTTGTTATTGCTCTAATTTCATATACTGAATCATATTTACCTTATTATTTCTAGGTTTTCAATAAATATTGTTGAAGCATAAATTTCCCACTAAAATACATTAATCACATCCCTAAATTTTTACATGTATTTCAGTGAAGATAAATTCAAAATATTTCAATTTCAGTTACTTTCTAATCCAAATGTTTATATGTGTGTGAAATTGCTTCCAGGGGCATAGACATTTAAGCCATGAGGGCTCAAGGAGTTGGTTCAGTTTGTGAAGTGCCTGCTTTGCAAATGTTACGACCTGAATTCTATCTCCAGGATTATGTACAAGCCAGGCATAGTGACATGCACCTGTAAACCCAGCACTGGGGACAGAGGTGGGGCAGGCATGGGCCTATCCAGGCAACTCTTCAGCCAATCTAGCCAGAACTGGAGCCCCAGGTTTAATGGGACACCCTGCCTCAAAAAATGAGGTTACGAGTGATAGAAGAAGACCCCTGAAGCTGACCTCTGCCCCCCACAAGCACATACACAGGTGTGTATACTGGTACACATATGTGTACACATGGGTGCATACTCCATAGAAACTAAAGTATATAAACTAAGCTTTTGTTATTGATGTATATAATTAATGGATTTTAGTCAGAGAAAATTTTCTGAAGTCAATGCATTTAAAAACATATGCCTGTGCTGGACATGGGGAGTGTATTCTAACTGTGGAATTCTGTCTATCTTAAGGGTCTGAATTTGCTAGCTGTCATATGCATCTCTGGTCCTTATTTTTCCCGTAAGCTATTTGTTTTGGAGTTATATTGCCGTTGTTGCGTTCTTTATGTCTCTCTCCAGTTCCATGATGCTTCTTCACAAGCTTCTGCTTTGGTGAGGAGGCGAAGGACAGGTGCCCTGTTTACGTTTGGTAGCTTGTAACAAATCCGTCTATAAGTGATATTGGGATAATTGCTATTGACCTAAAATGTGCAATTTGACCTTTATTTGAAGCCATGTTAAACATCAGGTGCTATTGATCATAGATATAAGATAGAAGGGAAACAAATAAGCGAAAAGGCCTAGAACACACTGTAGATGTCCTGGTGACATTAGGGTAATAGAATATGTTTACAATAGCATAAACTAAAAAAAGTTTTCAGCCAATAGGCATGGCATCCCTTTCATTAGCTTTCTTTAGCTGTTCCCCATGATGTTAGATAAAATAATAGATCTCTTCATGGAAATCTAACATATATTTTTTCAGACATGTATTTTCCTAGACATTTTATTTTCAAATTATTACTCACCTGAGGAACTGCTACCAAATTTAATATAATTATCATACATTAGGTAACTTTCTATACTTACCTGTTAGTTTTAATACTTTATGTAAAGATTCTACATGTTGAATTCTAAACTTTGAAAACATTTGAAGTCTTGATTTCTTCTTTTTTAATCACAATAGCTTTTACTGGTTCTTTTACCAGTGCCTCTGATGTTATGTTGTTGTACAGTAGCAATAAGCATCTTTGTCTTATTCCTAATTTCAAAGGAAAAGGTCCCAATACTTTTTATTCATCTAGTGTCACAGAGGAATGAGGAACCTCCTTCCTGAAAATGGGCTATGTCAGGAGTCTGGGGAAGGCGCGCTTAGTAGTTAACCTTAGATCTCTCTCCGTGGTTGTGTTGGGCTGGTGACTGTAGCTAAAAGGTTGACTATGTTTTGAATTGTGCAGCTGGAGTCTAGGTGCCTGGGGTGCTTCTCTGGACGATGTTTCAGCCACCCTGGGCCATACCCAATGCTTGGGTTTGTCTACAGCACATTCTTAGAATATCTGGACTTTGAAATTAGGTTCCGTTTTCACTAGAGGACATGGTCTCCTTCAGAAGATAAAATCTTGGGAATGGTAACTTGGAAGAGGTTTGAACCCAAGAATTGTGCACACAAGGAAAGGAAAGAAGGGAATGAAGAAGTGAGAAAGAAAGAAAAAAGTTAAAAAGAAAAATAAGGCTTAGAAACCTAAAGGAAATCCCATGAGCTAAGCTGGGCACAGTGGCCTATGCCTAAAGTCACAAATACTGGGAAAACTGACTCAGAAAAATCCCTTGAGGCTGTGAGTTCCAGACCTACCTGAACAATGTACAGAGACTCTCAAATACATAAAGTAAGTAAAACCAAAGGAACAAAAATCTTATGAGTTTAACTTACAAGATCCTACAAATAGAAAAAAAAAAAAAGAAATAACTATTTCATTAAAACCAATTAGTAATATAAGCTTTTGACACAATCGTACTTTAACACTATGGTCATAGAGGAAAAAATAGATATTTAAAAATACTTTGTGACGTTTAGTTTTGAGGTTAAATGAAACTAGGGAGGGCAAGGAGGAAGAGTTGGTTGTGAGTTAAAGGCTGGAGGTGGGCACAGTGAGAAAGTGAGGACAGAGGCAACGAGAGGAGTGAAGGAGCCAAGGTAGTGGGTGGACCACAGGAAGCTGCAGGGACCACAGGAAGCCAGGTGGAAAATAAAAACCAGCTGTGGCTGTACCTAATTGCAGACCAGAATAACTCAACCCATAGATAAATGGAAAAAATCTCACACGCAACGTCTGTGAAGAGGTGAAAACAAAAACCAGCACACATACATACAGGAAAGGGAGGGGAAAGTGGGTGTCCAGCTGTAATCTGCTCTGTGCCATCTGCACTGCGACATCTGTGTTACTTTCCGAGACTTGATTCACTAAGGCAGTCAGTTAGGTTCAAAAGAAAAAAGAAGACTTTCTTCAGAAATAGATGCAAAATGTACTTTGGCAGTTTCTATTTCTTGGTTTATGGTTCCACTAGTTTGGAAGGTGCTATCTTGACCGCCGATGTATGTGAACTCAAAAAATTGGTGGGGGTGGGGTGGGGTGGGGTGGAGGAGGCATCTCTTAGTCTTTGTAATAAAATTTGTACTTACACGTGTACCCACTAGGTGTCTCTTTTCATACACATTATGACTGCTGAGACAGCTATGCTGGAAGACATTAGCTTATATGGATTTTTAAAAAAAATCTGAATTTTGGAAGATGTGAAGTAGTTTTTAGTCTATTGGAATAGTTCATCCGGAAGAATAGAAAGGTCTTTTAACGGGACACAGCATACAGTCAGCAGCAGATGAAAAACGCAGGTCCCTGCGTTGGTGATGTCGATACAGCAGAAGATGGAGACGCTAGACTTCACAGCCTGCCCAGTTAGGATTTCAGCCTAGGAAGTCAGCCCTGCTGTTCTTAAATGAAGACCCTGACAGGACTTGTGATGCCAGAACAACCCATGTTTGGCTTTCTAGTGTCTTTTAGGAATTTTTATCTTCCTGACAAAAATCACTTGTTCCACCCTGTGACAGCTCATCTGTGATCCCATGTGTAGCCGTTTGGATATGCACATGATAACTGTGGGTCATGTTGACCACCTTATCAATAAGCTGCCCACCTGCCTTTACTTGTCACAAATCAGAGGTAAGGCCTACATAAACCCACAGACATTTATTAGCCTCCTCCTGTATGTCTGAGCTGGCTGTTTTTGGAGTCACCCACTTGTAAGAGTGTCTTGAGCTCACAGAAAACTCAAGCTTGCAGGGTGTGGTGGTACAAGACTTTAACCCCAGCACCTGGGAGGCAGCAGCAGGAAGATCACTGTGAGTTTGAAGCTAGCCTGGTCTACAAGGCGAGTCCAGAAAAGCAAAGGCTACACAGAAAAATCCGGTCTCAAAAAACAAACAAAACAAAAACAAAAACAAAAACAAAAGCAAGAAAACAAACAAAGCAAAACCAAAACCAAAACCAAAAAGAAAGGAAAAAAAAAAAAAGAAAAGAAAAGGAGAAGAGGCTGACAGCACAGCGATGAGCAAAGGAGCCTGCCTCTCAAACTTGAAGACCTGAGAGAGATTTGCAGGAACAAAACCAAGTCCACCATTTTGGGCCAAATTTGAAGTAAGTTTTATTAAATATTAAATACTGACCATAAGATGGATGTGGGTCAGAACCGCTCCCTGGAATTTCCCAGCTGAGTGGCTCCAAGAAATGTGTTCTAGAGGTTGAAGGGGGAACACTCCTTCATTGCTGGTGGGAATGCAAACTTGTACAACCACTTTGGAAATCAATCTGGCACTTTTTCAGAAAGCTGGAAATCGGGCTACCTCAAGACCCAGCTATTCCACTCCTTGGAATATACCCAGAAGATGCTCCACCATACAACAAGGACATATGTTCAACCATGTTCATAGCAGCCTTATTCAGAATAGCCAGAACCTAAGTGTCCCTCAGTAGGAGAATGGATAAAGAAACTGTGGTACATTTACACTATGGAATACTACTCAGCTATTAAAAACAAGGAATTCCCCAAATTTGTGGACAAATGAATGGAACTAGAAATGATCATACTGAGTGAGTTAACCCAGAAGCAGAAAGATTTACATGGTTTATACTCACTTATAATCGAATACTAGCCCAAAAGATATGTTACATGAAAGTCTTCACTTACCAGGAGATTGGGATAGATTCGGAGATCTCCTATTGGGACTCTAGGTGAAAGAAGTATGGGAAAATGAGGAAACAGAAGGATCCAGAGGGTCCTAGAAACCTACAAGAAGAACATCATGCAGGACATGCAGGACAATACATGCAGTAAATATTGAACCCCTACTCAGATCTAGCCAGTGGACAGGACATTCTCCACAGTTGCATGGGAGTGGGGATTGACTCTGACATGAACTCTGGTGCCCCATATTTGACCATTTCCCCTTGGTGGGGAGGCCTGGTGGCACTCAGAGAAAGGATAAGCAGGCTACCAAGATGAGACTTGATAGGCTATGACCATATGGTGGGGGAGGAGGTCCCCTTCAATCACAGACCTAGGGGAGGGGAATAGGGTGAAAGTGGGAGGGAGGGAGGAATGGGAGGATACAAGTGAGGGGAAAACAACTGAGCTGTATTCCAAGAATCAATACTCCCAGCATTCCAGAAGGTTACCTGGTCCTTGGTCATGTGGGGCTTACATGTTAATTTGGGGTATTACATTAACTCTGAAAACTGGTTAGTGGTACCTGTCACCAAGGTGGTGTCTTCACTTCCACATGAGGAGAGGATGGCACTGCACAAATTTCTAGTGAAGCTCTGTGTGGGCTCCACTTTCCTTATTACTAACAGACTTTTGCAAAAGTACAGAGCTCATTAAGGGGAGAAAAGAGTTAACCAGACAAAAGAGGAATTTTGGTTTCAACTCCAGAGCAATGTGTGCAAGATACTAGTAGACTTTATGTTGCTTTTCCCTCAGTTGCAGGAGCTCCCGCTGACACAGGGACTATCCATTCATTGCTGTGAAGGTCTGTGGAGTCAAATGATACTAAACAAGGCGTAACTAAAGGGTTTGGCTGCCTCAGAGCGTGTGCACACACTGCCCAGATTTCACCAAGAAGAAAAACAAACCTGAGACAGCATTTTCTCTGTGTAGCCTTGGCTGTTCTGCACTCACTTTGTAGACCAGGCTGGCCTCGAACTCGTAGAGATCTGCCTGCCTCTGCCTCCCAAGTGCTGGGATTACTGGCCTGCACCAGAGTGCCCGGCTAACAAACTCTCTTCTCTGGAGAGAAAATAGCGATGATTGCTCCTGAGAAATCGGGGAGAGGCTATAAAGGCTACAAAGGGGGCATTATATGCCATGCTTAGCTCATCTTAGAACTTATTATTTGCTCTTGAATCTCAAAGGCTTCAGTGAAGTAAACTTGGTGCTATTTGGTACTCTACCATGGTAGGAACAAGAGGGAATTATGGGAGAGTCTGTAGTGGGCCTAAGAACTGGTCACTTGTCTACAGACAATGCTTTCTGTGGGCTCTCCATGGCTTTGAACTCTATTTCTTTTTCTTTTTTTTGTTTTTGTTTTTTGTTTTTTTGAGAGAGAGTTTCCCTATGTTATCTTGGCTCAGAGGTCTTTTTGACAAGCCTGAAGGAGACCTGAGTTCGATCGCTGGGACTTTCATGATAGAAAAACAAAACTGACTCTCGCAAATTGCCCTCTGATCACCATGCATATACATGCACACACTAATGAAAACTTAGATTGCTGTTGTTGTTGTTACTGTTATTGTTGTTTAGAGACAGGGTTGCCTCTGTGTAGCCTTGGCTGTCCTGGACTCACCTTGTAGACCAGGCTGGCCTTGAGCTCACAGAGATCTGCCTGCCTCTGCCTCCCGAGTGCTGGGATTAAAGGCGTGTGCCACCATGCCCGATGTGAACTCTATTTCTTATGCAATGCAGAACAGAGGCCCAGTATAAACCTTTAAAGACACTCCTTAGCTTTCCACCCCTTTATACTGGACTTCGGCACAGAGTAAGTTTGGATCTTAGAGGTGGCACATTCTGAGTTCCTTGGATCTGGAGGCAGCCATAAGAGAATAGAGTTATCTACAGATTGCATGCATCGGTGAACAAGGGCTCCCATTAGGGTATGATTGTGCACATATATGCATGTGCTCCAGGGCTAGAAAGGATTGTTCATGTAGGCAACTGTAGAATTGAGTCTTTATGCTTTTCAAGGTATGATAAGCAGTGAAGAGAGCAGCTGGGTTCAAACCATGGGCGCTAGAAGAAGCGTCCGTTGGGATGCAACCAAAGGCAGGCTCCAGCCTAAGGATGTGCTGTGGGTATAGAGTTCAGTCTTTGAGTTTAGAGTTCTAGAAGCCTGCAGAAGAACATCTGAAGATGAGCAACTAAGAGTAGCCTCATGGCTTTCCTGAAGAGCACGGCCGACATGCGTTTTTTGCTTTGTAGGTCCATCCAGGGTACCGCAGAAGATGCTGTTCAGAATCCCTTGGAGCTGCCTTGTTGTTTGTTACTCTGATGGTGTGGTCTTCAGGGAGCAAGGTTTGACACTGAGTGCAAGAAGGGTTTCTTCTCATTCATGTGTGTGAGATCTGTGTTTGAGCCTCGATTGTCAGGGCTGACAATGTCTGTGAGAATGCTTGAGGAAGGCATGGTGGAGCCTGTTGGTCTCCTCAGATGATGTAGTCCTGGATTTTAATGGTTTTGAAAATAAAGTAATTTTAAGCGTCACAGTTTTTCTGTTTTTTATAAAAAAGCCTGTGATTCTTGTAGCCATCTGTCAGTTCCTCACCACAGTGGAGGGGACAGAAAAAATATTCTGCAGTGAGTGGAAAAGAGGATTTCTTGAAGTAAGAAAAATGTAAGTAAGTCAAATTAGACTGACAGAACTGAAATTAAAAGAAAAAAAAAAGGAAATAATTTATATAAAACTACTTTTGTTTCTATCAGTTTCTAATCCCCAAACAACCTGCACCCCTATGTCAACAGGCATATCCTAATGGCAGGTCACTCTGAATTTGCTTTCTTTACACCTGCTCTGCGGTGACAGGAGAAATTTCATGCTAATTGGCAAAACGAATGGATTACTTCATGTCCCATGCTTTTACCCAGGAGCCAAGATGAGCTTTCTATGGTGCCACTGTGACGGACCATCAGCAGCACATGCCTGCTGACCAAATGCTCCCCGTGTCAGTCCAGGGTGGGAGGCATGGTCTCTGCTAGAGGAACTGAACGGCATGGTTTTGATTGCTAAGTCTTACTGCTCACTGGCCCATTTTCTCTGGTTCCTGGCTTAACAAGGGTGCCAAGTTTTTCTATATTCCTGGACTTCCTATACATCTGCTGGTTGCTCTTCTAATATCTTATCGAATGCTAGCATTGGGACTTCAGAGGATCAGTGAGTTACAGGTTGGATCTGTGCTTTTAGAAGCACTGGCTCAGCACTCAGGGGTTTTCACTTAGGGCCCGGGAAAGGAGAAGGAACATAGCCCACATTGTATTTAAATGGGAAAATTATTTTTAAATCACAGTTATGTCCTTTTTTGCAGTTTATTTATTGGTGTTATAGGTATGTGTGTGCAAGTGTATATGTATGTGCATGCATATGCTGTGTGTATAGGTATGTGCATTTGTATGTGTGCACATATGGTGTGGGCACATGTATGCATATGTGCATGTGTATATGTGTGTGAATGCACATGTGTGTGTGCATTGTTATGTGAGTGTGGGTACCTGCGTGCCACAGCAGTTGTGTGGAGATCCACTGTGGGATCTAAAGACTGGACTGTTTCATCAGGCCTACGCAGCAAACACTTTCAGCTGTTGAGCCCTGTCACCTGTCACTGACCCTTTTTGTTTTTAAGACATTTTAAAATGATAGGCCTTTACACGTTAGGCTTCACCATTCTTAACAGTATCATGTGCAGAGGGTACTAATCAAACCTTGCTGCCAGCTCTCACCAACCTACAAATCCATGCGACGAAGCCTTTACTTTCAGTTCTTAATAAATATCAAACACACCCGCCATCTTTAACAATACAGTGTTTGTTGCACACCCATCTTCTTGATCTATTTTCTGGTTTCAAAATGATATGGAGCCACAGTGTGTGGTTCTGACTTTACTTACCAAACAATTCCTAAAGCAGCCGGGATGCATTTTGGCATCACGTGGTGTAAGGGAGATGATTGGGCTTAAAACAGAGCGGACTGACTCTTCCTCTGAACCTGTAAACAAAGCCTCTCCATGGTCAACTGCAGGGCTCGCTCACTCTACAATGCACTGTATGCTTTCTCCTTCCCAGGTGCAGACCTGTCAGGAATGCAATGCATTTCAAGTCACAGACAAACAAAATGCATACGACGTCATTGGTTTGGCTAGGCCACGTGCTGTTGGGTCGCAGCTAGTTCTCTTAAGAGGATTGCTGTCATCCGTATACTCGAGACAAGTGTACTCTTGAGATCTGCAACAAGGCTCCAAAAATGTGTGTGTGTGTGGGGGGGGGGTGGGGTGGGGTGGGGGGGGGTGGGGTGGGGTGGGGTGGGGATCCAGCTAGAGATTTTAATTAGCCTTGGAGTGCAAGAGCAGTTCCATTTGATGAAGCCCATTATCACACCTGCCTAAACCGCCTAAGTGTGTGCGCGCGCGCGTGTTCCATTTGGAAGAGTGGTTTTGCATAAGAAACCTATTTCTAGGTAATTGCTCCTGTTCTAGGCAATGGCTCCCACCCAGCGAGTATGCACGGTGCCTGAGTGCTTGCCATAAGCTGTTTCATTTGCTTTTCTCAAACCCCCCACCAGTTGGTTATTATTATTTCTGTTTAGCAGGTGAGGTATCCTCTAATCAGACAAATTAAATGCTTTTCTTTTTTTTTTCGGTTTTTTCTCCTTTATTAATTTATTCTTGTTACATCTCAATGGTTATCCCATCCCTTGTATCCTCCCATTCTTCCCTCCCTCCCATTTTCCCCTTATTCCCCTCCCCTATGACTGTTCCTGAGGGGGATTACCTCCCCCTGTATATGTTCATAGGGTATCAAATCTCTTCTTGGTAACCTGCTGTCCTTCCTCTGAGTGCCACCAGGTCTCCCCCTCCAGGGGACATGGTCAAATGTGAGACACCAGAGTATGTGAGAAAGTACTATCCCACTCTCCACTCTACTGTGGAGAGTGCTCTGTCCATTGGCTAGATCTGGGTAGGGGTTTAAGGTTTACCGCCTGTATTGTCCTTGGCTGGTGCCTTAGTTTGAGCGGGACCCCTGGGCCCAAATCTGCCTATCATAATGTTCTACTTGTAGGCTTCTAGGACCCTCTGGATCCTTCTACTTTGCCATTCTCCCATGCTTTTCTCATCTAGAGTCCCACTAGAATGTCCTTCCCTCTGTCTCAGTTTCCTGGTAAGTGAAGGCTTTCGTGGGACATACCCCTTGGGCTAATATGCAGATATAAGTGAGTATATACCCACAAAAGTGTTTTATGATATTCCCATTGGGGTCTTAATCATTTTAAGATATCTGATAATTCAAAAATTATTCACCAAGACATAACAAATGAATAGCATTTCTTCCTTTAACTCTATTGTTTGTAGGTACCTTGCTTAAATTGATATTTTCATATGGATTGGGGAGTAAGTAAATAACCATTTCAAAATAATTTTGCTATCATTACGTTTTGTAAACCAGATTGTGAACAATGATATTTTCACTGAAACCTTGACACTATACTCTTTTTTGTAATTAAAAATATAAGATCTAAGGCAATAAGATAATAAGGTACCAGATAACAGATATTATATTATAGAGGGGGGAGAAGGAAATGGGGGAGGGGTACCCAAGAAAGAGAGAGAGAGAGAGACAGACAGACAGACAGAGACAGAGACAAAGACAGAGACAGAGACAAAGACAGAGAAAGAGACAGAGGAAGAGAGAAAGGAAGAGTAAGAGAGAGGAAGAATAAGAGAGAGAGGTGAGGACTGTCCTTAACTTTTTTTGTTTTTTGTTTTTCGAGACAGGGTTTCTTTGTGTAGCCTTGGCTGTCCTGGAGTCACTTTGTAGACCAGGCTGGCCTCGAACTCACAGTGATTCACCTGCCTCTGCCTCCCGAGTGCTGGGATTAAAGGCGTGCGCTACCATACCTGGCCCACGACTGTCCTTTTATATAACCCTGGGCAGGGCCACGCCCCTGTGGCAGGTAGGCAGTGACATCACAGGTAGACAGACTGAAGAAGAATCCCAACACTTTCCCCTTTCCCAGCACATGCCCATACGTGCCCATGTGGCTGGCTTCTAGCACACTTGCTAAACCTGTTCTCACTGTCTACTAGGAAACAAACCCGCTTCAGTCTTCTAGTTTCCCCCACAGTTTTAGCTGAATGCTTTTCGTGGAGGAGAAACATGAATCGAGTTTAGATTATATTCATTCTTCTCCAGATTACTTTTGAGTCGCTTTTGTGTGAAAATCTAGGTTTTAAAGATTGTGTTTATTTTTATTTTATGTGTATGAGTCTCTGCCTACATAAGTATGCATACCACTTGTGTGCTTGATGATGCTCATGAAGACCAGAAGAGGCCATTGGATCCCCCAGGCCTGTAGTCACAGACAGGTGCCAGTGCTGGGAACTGAACCTGGGTCCTCTGCAAGAGCAGGAAGTGCTCTTAGTTGCTGAACCATCTCTCCTCCCCCTACAGTTTGGGTTTTCCCTATGTAGTTAAAGAAATAGAGCTCTGGAGCCCTGCAGTCATTAACTACATCTCCACAGATGGAGAGGTTAACAGAGGACTATCCATCCCCGGCCGACCCTGATGCGTACTGCACCTATGCCGGCGTCTGTTATTTTCACCCATTCACTCTTCAACCGGAGAAAGTGTGGCAGTCGCATTTTTTCATGCCCATGATCTAAGATTTAAAAGGAAATTTCTGATGGATTATCATGATGGTAGTGTTCTGTGAAACAAAAAAAACCGAGAACCTGTAGGTTTCTTTATGGGGACTCATAATTAAGTGATACTATTGTTGGTGTATCTAACTCATTTATCCAACAAGTATTTACT
This sequence comes from Acomys minous, assembly GCF_964271855.1. Lineage (NCBI taxonomy): Eukaryota > Metazoa > Chordata > Mammalia > Rodentia > Muridae > Acomys > Acomys minous. Next base: position 134,045,062 of record NC_140485.1, on the reverse strand, counting down.
GAAGTGCCCAGGGTACCAAGACTGGGGATGGACCATCAACATGTGAATGGGACTTTGCATAGGTTGGTGTTGTGATGAGGCGTCATTTAATAATGATGATGATGATGATGATGATGATGATAAAAAGCTGCAGGATTATTTATTTGCTACAATAAAGGAAACACCAAGAGTCAAAGCACAGACTCTTGGATAGCATCTCAGGGGACTGTCCTTTCTCAAGAACTTGATTAAGTGACATTTGGTGAGGGAAGTGAAAATGTAGATGGTTTAAACCATCTCGGGGGAAAGATTAAATATGTACAGAAGTCTTGTAATTAGGGCAGATGTGTTTAAGGAAGTTTATATATTATTTGTTTATTCTTTTTTTCAAGTTAATTTTAAAAATTTTATGTATATTGATGTCCTGCCTGTATGTATGTCTGTGAGGGTGTCGGATCCCCAGGAATTGTAAATTATAGACAGTTGTGAGCTGCCACGTGAGTCCTGGGAATTGAACTCTGGTCCTCTGGAAGAACAGTCAGTGCTCCTAACTGCTGAACCATCTCTCCAGCCCAGGAAACTTATTTTTCAAGACGACAAGCAGTTCAGGGAGATGGAGAAAGAGAGAGGTGGGAAACATGGCAACAAAAAGGCAGAGAAGAATCCTGAGCAAAGACTATTCAGCTCCCTTGTAAGAATTCTCAAAATGCTGGCATTTATCTCAAGACAGCTGTGGAGACTTAAGAAAAGAGATGGTTGGTCACAGGGCCAAGTGTTCTGCTAGGATGGTTTTGCTGCGTTGAGGACAAAGAGCCAGGGTGTTGAGTAGGGTGGGGGAATGACTCGCAGGCAGGCAGAAGCATCCCTGCAGAGAGAGGTGGGCTGAAAGGCAGCACAGCATGCAGGAGCAATATAGTCTTCATCATCCAAGGCAGTGCTAATGCTGGCTCTCCCATAGGCGCCAGTGCTGGAAGGAGGCAGGAGAAGGAAGGTTTCACTGTCATTTCCCATACTCTCCCACCTCTCCCAGGTTGTGTGTTTCTAGAAATCTGATTGAAGAACAGACTCAGAATTCTAGTGGCACAATGTCTTCTTTCTGAGGGTGTGGCCTATTAGCTCAAGAAACCATTTACATAGTTGACCACTAACATTCTTTCTTAAGTGATAAATATGTTTTACAATACAATGATTTATGAGATTTTTATTGTGTGTTGGGTCATACCTTCAACCTTATGAAGTTGGTCATCATTTAATACTCATCCAACCCCAAAGAGGAATATGAATTATGTTACTCTGAGACCTCACATCAGTTACCTACCCAAGATTTTATACAGTCAGCAAGTTGCCAGACTGCATTTGCATCTATTTTAGCCCAATCTGAAATATCCACCCTTAACATCTATGCTATTTTTCCCTCTTTACCTAAAAGTGCTGCTGACTTCAAGCTATCTTTAGCTTATGATGCATTTTCTCAATCAATGGATGCTAAAACACATTGCCTTAGTCAATAAAATATTCATAGGAGTCTCTCTCAATGTTATTATTTTACACATAGGAGCTTGTTATAGAAAATAAGCATGAAGGTAATAAAAATAAGCTATTGGTGATCCAGTTCCCATGGACAATCATTGTAAGTAGCCATCTTTTGTGGGAATATATTCAACTTATTTGCTCTTTGAAAGCATTGATGTTTGTGTGGCTCTGTGGTGTGTGTGTGTGTGTATCTTCAAAGATTTATTTTTTATTTGTTTGTGTGGGGTGGTGAGTGGCACATGTTGTGTAGGTGCCTGCAGAGGCCAATGAAGGCTTTGGATCCCTTGCAGCTGGGACTCAGGTGGTTGTGAGCCTGCTCTATGTGGGTGCCGGGAAACAAACTTGGGTCTCCTGCAAGAGCTGCAAGCATTCTTAACCACAGAGCTGTCTCTCCATGATCTACATATTTCAACACATAGGGTGGCAGTGGCACACACCTTTAATCCCAGCACTCAGGATGCAGAGGCAGGCAGATCTCTGTGAGTTCGAGGCCAGCGTGGTATAGAGAGAGAAAGTTCCAGGACAGTGAAGGCTTCACAGAGAAGCTCTGTCTCAGAAAACTAAAACCAAACCAACCAATCAAACAAAACCCAAATATATTCCAGCAGCATTGTGCATTTAACTAGGCATTGCGGTACTGAGGACACTTCATGCCGCACAGCGAAGGCTCAGCGAGAGTCAGCGGTTGCACACAGTTACCACCTTCGCTGTTCTTGTCTCAGACAGCTTTCTAGCACAGCTGGGATGGCAATCTTCTTCCATCCTCCTTTTCCTCCAAGGCTAGCTTTTGCTGCTCAGTCTTGAATGGAACCGCATTGCTTTATTTTGTACTTGTTTTACTGCTAATGTTTAAGCGTACATCACTTGAATTTTCCGTCCCTCCCTTCTCGGTTACGTTACTATTTTCTTATTGGTGTGTAGTAAATGCATAGATGATTTCTCTAGCTTGTGGCTGTTGTTGTAAATAAACTGAAAATTAAGTGCTTAAATGTGTTCCCTTTGTATTTTATAAATAAATGTCTTATTCGCATCTATATAAATATGATCTTTTTTGACATTAGAAATTAGGATCATACTATATCAGGTATGAGGCCGAAAGGCTCTAAGACATGTGCATATCTGTGCCTAATTGTGGCTTGATTCACAATAATTAAGACATGGAGCCAGGTTAGATATCTATCAACAGGTAAGTGGATAAAGAAAGTCTGGTGGATATACATAATGCGATTTTATTCAACCATAAAGAAAAAAATGAAGCTATGGCATTTGTAGAAAAAAAATAAATGCAACTAGACCTGGGAAGAGAAAATGCTTGCCACAAAAATACTATGACACTGGTTCAATCCTCAGAACCCATATGGATGTCCCAGGTGTGGTGGCATGTGCTTGTGCAGGTATAGAGGCATGTGCTTGTGCAGGTGTGGAGGCGTGTGTTTGTGCAGGTGTGGAGGCATGTGTTTGTGCAGGTGTGGTGGCATGTGTTTGTGCAGGTGTGGTGGCATGTGCTTGTGCAGGTGTGGAGGCACATGCTTGTGTCTGTGTGGTGGCATGTGCTTGTGCAGGTGTGGTGGCATGTGTTTGTGCAGGTGTGGTGGCATGTGCTTGTGCAGGTGTGGAGGCATGTGCTTGTGCAGGTATAGAGGCATGTGCTTGTGCAGGTGTGGTGGCATGTGCTTGTGCAGATGTGGAGGCATGTGCTTGTGCAGGTGTGGTGGCATGTGCTTGTGCAAGTGTGATGGCATGTGCTTGTGCAGGTGTGGAGGCATGTGCTTGTGCAGGTGTGGTGGCATGTGCTTGTGCAAGTATGGTGGCATGTGCTTGTGCAGGTGTAGAGGCATGTGCTTGTGCAGGTGTAGAGGCATGTGCTTGTGCAAGTGTGGAGGCATGTGTTTGTGCAGGTGTGGAGGCATGTGTTTGTGCAGGTGTGGTGGCATGTGCTTGTGCAGGTGTGGAGGCATGTGTTTGTGCAGGTGTGGAGGCATGTGCTTGTGCAGGTGTGGAGGCATGTGCTTGTGCAGGTGCAGAGGCATGTGCTTGTGCAGGTATAGAGGCATGTGCTTGTGCAAGTGTGGAGGCATGTGCTTGTGCAAGTATGGTGGCATGTGCTTGTGCAGGTGTAGAGGCATGTGCTTGTGCAGGTGTAGAGGCATGTGCTTGTGCAAGTGTGGAGGCATGTGTTTGTGCAGGTGTGGAGGCATGTGTTTGTGCAGGTGTGGTGGCATGTGCTTGTGCAGGTGTGGAGGCATGTGTTTGTGCAGGTGTGGAGGCATGTGTTTGTGCAGGTGTGGAGGCATGTGCTTGTGCAGGTGCAGAGGCATGTGCTTGTGCAGGTATAGAGGCATGTGCTTGTGCAGGTGTGGAGGCATGTGTTTGTGCAGGCGTGGAGGCATGTGTTTGTGCAGGTATAGAGGCATGTGCTTGTGCAAGTATGGTGGCATGTGCTTGTCCAGGTGTGGAGGCATGTGCTTGTGCAGGTGTGGAGGCATGTGCTTGTGCAGGTGTGGTGGCATGGGCTGTGCAGGTGTGGAGGCATGGGCTTGTGCAGGTGTGGAGGCACATGCTTGTGCAAGTGTGGAGGCACGTGTTTGTGCAGGTGTGGAGGCATGGGCTTGTGCAGGTGTGGTGGCATGTGCTTGTGTAGGTGTGGAGGCACATGCTTGTGCAGGTGTGGAGGCATGTGCTTGTGCAGGTATAGAGGCATGTGCTTGTGCAGGTGTGGTGGCATGGGCTTGTGCAGGTGTGGAGGCATGTGTTGTGCAGGTGTAGAGGCATGTGCTTGTGCAGGTGTGGTGGCATGGGCTGTGCAGGTGTGGAGGCATGGGCTTGTGCAGGTGTGGAGGCACATGCTTGTGCAAGTGTGGAGGCATGTGTTTGTGCAGGTGTGGAGGCATGGGCTTGTGCAGGTGTGGAGGCATGTGCTTGTGCAGGTGTGGAGGCACATGCTTGTGCAGGTGTGGTGGCATGTGCTTGTGCAGGTATAGAGGCATGTGCTTGTGCAGGTGTGGAGGCACATGCTTGCGCAGGTGTGGTGGCATGTGCTTGTGCAGGTATAGAGGCATGTGCTTGTGCAAGTATGGTGGCATGTGCTTGTGGAGGTGTAGAGGCATGTGCTTGTGCAGGTGTGGTGGCATGTGCTTGTGCAGGTGTGGAGGCATGGGCTTGTGCAGGTGTGGAAGCATGTGCTTATACAGGTGTGGAGGCATGTAGTTCCAGTGCTGAGCAAGCAGAGATGGAAGGATCCTTGGGCCCAAGGAAAGCATTTTAAAAACAAGGCCTATTTGCATAAATATACTCAAATGAAACCCATGTTAATAGCAGTGTAAAGTATTAAAGATACAAATTGCAAAAAAAAAAAAAAAAAGTCGTGGCAGTCTTCAAGTTTGTGGTAAGAGATTGAGTGAGTGGGAATGAATCCAAGCTGGTGTCACCAGGCAGGCTAGGGACTGCTCTGGTTTCAGGTATTTTAGTGGCTTCTGGGATATCAACAGTGTCTTGAGAGGCCAGGTTTCCCCCTTTTGTTTTCGTTTGCTTTTCTCGAAGCCACAGAGTGTCTTGTTTTTTCAGGTAACCCACTACAAAGTGGGCACATTAAAAAGGCTTCTCTTGCTATCACAGCTGGGACTTTCTGAGGTGGTTGGTAGCATTTTGTCACATTTGATAATAGCAACGGTCTAATGAATTCACGTCCCCATGTGTTCACATTGTTCTTCATGAAGAACAAAATGTTTTCCTATCTCAAAAAACCCAATCCCTCAAATGCAATAAAGTGGCTAAGTCATATTCATGTTCATTGCCATGAAAATACTGACAATGTTCAGATAAAACTGGTTGATTTTATGAATTCAGTTTTAAGACAATTGATTTCCTGATTGAGATGAAAACAATTAATGGATTGTCCTCATTGTGGAGTTTATCTTTCATAATGTCAATGCCTCTTCTGTTTACATAAATAAGAGTGTGCTTTTGTGAGTGGAATAAGCCTAGGCTTAATTGAAAATATCTTTTCTTTTCCAGCCTTTGTTTCCGGCAGTCTGACATCAATTATGGCTACCGAAGGCAATGTGAGTCTGTGTGTAAGAACCCTTTGGAACACCCCAGGATTTACATACTTCCAGTTTGATGAATAAGTAAAGTAATAGAGAAGTTGATCCTAAGTCCCTATTTATCCATTTCATTAGCTTCAGTGCAATCAAATGACCCTATTACCAGGGTTTAAGTCTATGGCCTCTGAGCACATAAGACCGCTGGCTATTCAGAGAGCAAGGAACACAACCTTGATGTTAACTATGATATTGCAAAACCTCTTATCAGTTCTTATAAGGCAATTTCTATTGATAACTGTATTGCAATTGTGGATTCCTTTAAAAAGCACTTACAGCTGTCTGTTAGCCTGAAATAGATAACTACATTGAGCAAGTGTATTATTTGTATGGGTGAACATATGCAGGGAAAGATGAATAAGTTTATCATAGTGATGTGGCTGCAAGTTGTGTATCTTTCAGCACATCTAATAACCCTTAATAGATGCAGAAGTGGAGGTGCAGATGCTGGAGCTACAGCTCAATTGGTAGAATGCTTGCCTAGGTTTGAAGAAAAGCAATGCATAAACTGGGCGTTGTGGTATATGCCTATAACCTCAGCACTCAGAAGATGGAGGCAGGAGAATAAATTCATTATGTAGTCATCCTTGGCTTCATAGTGTGTTCCAGAAGAGCCTAGGATGTATGTAACCCTGCTTGAAAAAAATGATTTATCGTGAGAAGGGACTTAGTACCACATTGGGCACATGGGTGTGGCTGTCAAGGCAAGTTGGAGCAATAGTGCTGGGGAAAGGAGTTCCACGGACAGTTCCTGGAAGGTACATCTCCCTAACAGGCAGGGCATCAGGTAAAACCTCTACTTCCTGATCACTTCATATCCCAGATGTACAATGATGAGCACACCGTAAATCTGTTCTAATTCTAAATAGGGAAAGCTTGTCAGTCATAAACAAAACAAAACAAAAACAAAGACATTGAAAACTGTAATGGACAGGGCAGGGAACCAAAGATGAAAACACAGAGTATAGTCAGGTATGCAGAGTCACCATTTAAGATGAAGGCAGAGGAGAGGGGGTCACTTGGATGCAATGGATGGGTGATTTTGATTTCAGAAATGTGAGTGGTTGCAGTGAAGGCAATAAGACAGGAAGGAGGATAAGTACAGTGGTAGTGGAGATTCTTGCTAGAAGTTGAAAGAGCATGAGATGTTTGGGATATTACAAAAAAGGTTCTGCAATCAAGAGTAAAGCAAACTATAACATAGGTATAGAGAGGATGAGTTGGGGGTCAGAGTAATAATGTACATGAAAATTTTAAGTTGTACTTACATTTATATTGTGTGTGTGTACGTGCATGCATGTGCATGCATGCTCATGTGCCCATGTTTGTGTAGGTAGGTACACATATGCCAGCAGGTCAGAGGTCAACTTGTATTGTATGAGTTCTGGGGATACAGTTGAGGTCATCAGACTTTGTTGCAAATGCCTTCTCCTGCCGTGCCACCCTTCAGCACTTACTCTTCTATTCTTGAATGTGTTTATTCCTTTGTGTATGTATGTGTGCCCGTATGCTCTCACATCCTGGCACACACCCAGCATGTGCATGTGGAATCCAGAGGACAAAGTTGCTCCAGTAGGGTCTTTCCTTCTACCAGGTAAGTCCTGGAGATCAGGCTTGGTGGCAGTTACTCCTAGCTCCTCAGCCATCCTGGCAGCCCAGAAAGTTCACAGAAATTGTAAAAATGTGTGTGCTTATAGGAATATGTATATGCATTAATATGGACAGAGAAATGGAAAAAAAAAAGTGCTGTCAGGGCCGTGACTGACATCATGGTCCTTGCACTGCCTGCATTTTTCTGCTGAAAGAGTGTAATTTTCCAACTGGGAGAAATTCATCTTATGTGTAAGAGGAGTGGGAAGTTAAGATAATGAGAGTGCATCTAAAGCTGAAATATCTACTGAATTCTAAAAACAAGGGGAAAAAAAATCACATGTTCTCTCTCCTACATGGACCGTCACTTACCGGGGTTGTATGTATTTGTGAGTGTGAGTGAGGATATAGGCCCTGAGACTAGAAACGAGATGAGAAAGGAATTGAAGTCTTATCTATGTGATAAGACACATAGAATGTGAAAGAAGAAAGGAAGGTAGGAGGGGGGTGGAAGAACTCAAAGTGGGGAGAAGACAGTAAGGAGAAACAGCAACAGGAAACAAATGTTGTTTGGAAGTGCCATAACGAAACTTAATTGTGCGTGCTAATTTAAAAAAACGAAAATAAAAAAAATATCCATTTAGTATCCACTCAGAATCTATTTTCAGTTGGGGGTCTGTGTTGGGTGAGAACTAGTGATCAGCTTTAGATAATGTGGTAGTTTAAATGAAAATGGCTCCATGGGTTCATAGGGCGTGGCCCTATTGGAAAGGATTAGGACCTGTGGCTCTGTTGGAGGAAGTGTGTCACTGAGGGTGGGCTTTGAGGTTTCAGAAGCATAAGCCAAGCCCAGTGGCTCCCTCTCTCTTCCTGCTGCCTGCCTCTCCTGATGTAGAACTCTCAGCCACCTTTCCAGCACCGACCGTGCCTGCCTGGGTGCTACCATGATGATAATGAACCAACCCCCTGAAGTGGAAACCAGCCCCAACTAAATACTTTCTTTTATAAGAGTTGCTGTGGTCATGGTGTCTCTTCATAGCAACAGAAACCCTAACTAAGACAGATGAATTAAGATGTTCGCGTCCTTAGAAAATATTTCTCAGGTATTAGAAAAAAAGGACAGAAGGGATTACCAGTGGTCACCTGTGTCACCTGTATAACCCCTGACCTGGAACCATCACTGCTGTGGCATGTGGCTCACTTCCCTTGGTCCTGGGTGCCAGTGGAATCTGCCCTTCGGTGGAGGCTGGCTATTTATGGAATTTTTCATTCCCTGAGCCCCCCTGTACTCCAGCCCCCCCTCGGCCCAGTTCCCTCTATGTTTCTGTTTTCCTCTCATCTCTCTCCCTGCCACCAGCACTGGGAGGTTCTATTAACACAGCTCTTAAGCATTTCCCCCCAACAGCTTTGTAGCTTTTACTCTCTTTTATTTTTCCATTGAGAAAATTAGTTCAATTTTCTGCTGTCATTTGTTCCCTAAGTCAGATGTGGCAGCGGAGACCTATTTTTGTCCCACTCATTTCGGAAGGTTTATTTGACACATTTGACCTAATCACGTCCCAATTACACTTCATGGAGTCGGGAAGATAGGCGTAGGCACTGTAGCTGCTCCTAGGCAGACAGTTCATCACTGGCACTGGTATGACAAATGGTGCCCGCAACTTAAAACTAGATTCTAAGTATTTGAAAATTTATTATGTGTAGCATTGCCCTTTTTGGTTAAGCTGGGCTATTTATAACTGGATAGTAATCTGTTTTCTCTTCAAAAGAAAATGGTGGAATTTTCAAAACAAAATCTGAGCTTAGAGCCTGAAATGTCAGCTCTCCAAGTGCTACAGCTCCCTTCCCTCTCTCGGTACTACTCCTTATGCAGCGTGATACTTGCCCTTGCCTATTCTCACTGGGCTGTCATCTGGGCACCTCTTTCTCACAGTCCACCAGCTACCTAAACACTAAAGTAGATTCCTGCCCTCCATTATGGGAGTTTCCCATAATGCACTCTAAGAACATTCACTTTGAAGTCTTCCTAGGTCCACCCCACCACCCTTGTGACTATCCCAAAGAAAATGAAAAGTAAAAGGAAGAAAAGGAGATGAAGAAGAAGGAGGAGAAGAAGAAGAAGAAGAAGAAGAAGAAGAAGAAGAAGAAGAAGAGGAGGAGGAGGAGGAGGAGGAGGAGGAGGAGGAGGAGGAGGAGGAAGAAGAGGAGGAGGAGCAGCAGCAGCAGCAGCAGCAACAACAACAACTCACTGGAAATTGGTCAGACACCCAGTGGCCAGACCCTTAAAGAAAACTGCATCCTTTCTCATTCTGACCCAGAAGCCACCAGCTATGAAGAGCTTATACTTCAGGATCCCGATCACAATTTTTAAGAAGAAGTCTCTTCAATGGCTTCCTGTCTAGACTGTTTCCTTCTTTGAGATGGGGTAGGGTAGGGGTGGAGGTGGCCCGTGTAGTTACCAGAGGCCATGTTGATGTCTCTGGCCTGTACAGCCACCTAGGGCCATGATGGTGTCCACAGTCTGTGTTGCGGTTGAGGGCTGTGTTGATGCCCGTGGCTTGTACTGATGGTGGAAACCATGTGGAGGTCCATTGTCTGTGCGGTCACTGACTGTCAAGGGCAAGGAAGCTTCTTTTGCAGTCTGTTGATGACTACAGATTCACAGTAGAGCATGAGAGACACAGAGTGTGGAGTTTCTTAAGTGCAGTCCTCATGGTGTCACTTATAGCTTACATTGGCTCGGTGGCTGCCCATTGGACTTCCTATACTCCTGACAGTTTAAAACATGGCTTACAAGGCCCTGTGTGACATGGATTTTCCCCTCATGGTGGTCCTCTTGTCACTCTGTTTATGTTCACTGCATCAGCCATACCTACATTGTTGTATGACATCTTAGGCCTGAGTCTTTCTCTTCCAAGCATTTGATGTAATTGGCTAACAGGGTGATCTTGACTTGACACTTTGGCTGGACCCACCTCTCTCCTCTGTGCTTCTGTTGTTCCCTATTTGAACTTTTGCTGGTGGACCTCATTATCCTTGATTCATTGTACCCTTTGTTTTTTTTTCCTCTCTGTTCTTTCCATCCCTTGAGTCTCTGTCTCTTGGTCTCTCTGCCTCTCTGTCCCTGTCTGTCTGTCTGTCTGTCTCTCTGTGTGCACGTGCGCGTGCATGTGTGCCTGTGGAGTCCAGAGGTCAAGATCAAGTGTCTTTCTCTGTTGCACTACACCTTAGTTTTTGAGGCAGAGTCTAGAGTGGCTGCCTAGGAAGTCCCAGAAGACCTCCTACCTCTGCCTCCCTTGCTCTCTGACTACAGATATGCGCTACCATGCCTGCCTGTTTTATATGAATGCTTGGGATCAAACTCAGGTCCCCATGATTGTACAGCAATCACTTTACCAAATGGGCCACCTCTCTTCCATGTTTGGCCCAAGGTTATCTGAGAACATGCTTGGTGACACATATTTGGTCCTTGGCTATGAGTCATTTTTTAATAAGTGATTATTGAGTAAACAAGGAGCCACAATTTAAAGGCAGTGGCCTGACAACACTAATGAGGGATCTGGGTCATTGTTTCTTGAGAGATGTTTAACATGTTAAGAATCCATCTATGCCTTCCTTGGCATACCTACAGCATCAATCAATCAATCAATCAATCAACCAACCAACCAGTCAGTCAGTCAACCAACCAACCAATCTATTTATTATTCTTTAAGACTTAGCTAGAAATTCTCTGGTTTTAGATAATTTCAGTGGTGGTTCCCCTCCACCCCACCCTACTGCCCAGGGAGAGAGGAGAGTGGTGGTTGAACTTTGAGATAACAAGATCAGAGGAAATGGGGCTGGTCAGATGCCTCCCCTTCTGTTCACTGCTCTTTTACCTAAGGCTCCACAACCATCTTGCTTTCAGAGTCGGCTCTTGTGGAAAAGAAACACTGAAATTAACTCAGACCAAAGCTGTGTGACTGTGCTTCCTAAAGATTTATTTTAAATAACATTCCTTCGCGGAATACTGCCAGAAGACAAAAGCCTTCTTCTGAAGCAAAGGCTACTCAAGAAAGTCATACCTTCTCTGTTGCAGTTGCCAGTCTTTGTATCTGTCACTGTGTGTGTTCCTTTGTTCCAGTAGGCTTTATGTCCGGCACTGGGGTTGTGTTCTTTGATGCTGTCTGGGCTCAGCTGAGGGGTGTGAGTGGGTAGGTGTTCATCTCTACTGCTACTTCCTGTGTTGGCTTCACAAGAGGCTCTGTATTGGCCCACTACTCATAAAGCATTCATTGTCTAGTTTTTATGTGATTATGGCAGTCGCTATCTGCAGACTCCTGCCTTAAAGAAGCCTATCTGAAACCTCCTTTCTCTGAGCTGTAGTGTGAGCCCCAAGGATGTGGTAGTTGTTAGATGTAAAGTTAGGAGGTTAGTTTTCACATGTCAGATCACGTGAAAGGAGGTGAAACCAAACTGGCACTTTTGTGTTGTCAGTGGTACCAGCATAAGCCATCAATGACATAATGAAGCCAAGGCTACCCTATATGGGTCTGACCTGGAGACCAGGTTTAGCTCTATTCCCACAGAGCCTCATTTGGGAAGGTCCCAAGGGCCACTAGAGATGGCTTAATGGATAGGGTGGCAGGTGCTTGCAACTTACCACTAGAAAGCACCTGTTCTTATGGTGCCCATCACAGGAGATTGTTTTGGGTCCCAGATTCTTAGTATTTACATGGGACAGTTGAGGAATGCTGAAAAAGTCACTGTGAGTTTTGAGAAATTAGCATGTTAGGTAAAGCTAGAGGCATGCTTAACACAAGTCTGTTTTGCTCTTAAGGAGAAACGTGATGTCATTCTCTGGGTGGGCTGAGGTTTAGTGCCAGCTAATGTCAGGTCAATTTTTTCCCCTCTAAAGGTGCTAATTTTGGAGCAAGAAACACACTGGGGTAACTTTTAGGTTGCCTAACATCACCAATTTCCTTTCCTGGGGGAGGGGCAGTGGGAGCATTTTGCATCCCAGAGTAATCCAGCAGCAGTAGGTTTTCCAGATGTTTGTCAGATTAGCCAGTGGCAACCCTCCTAACTACAGCCATCATAGGAAGCAAAAACAGATATAAGACATGGTGTTTTGATTGCTGTGTGTCAGACACTGGGCTAGGTACTAGGCTCTGAGCTGAAGATGCCTACAAATACATGAGTTTTATGTTGAAGTCTCAGGCCAGAGATTCAGTCTGACTCCTGGGAGCCGAATATGATCGGAAGTATTAGAAATAAAGCCATAGCAGACTGTTACTCAGACTGTCCAGGATCTATCTTGTAAGTAGTGAGACTGGGTATCCTGTGTTGTTAGTTTAATATTGAACAAGATGAGAATGTGACAAAGGCAGCAATAGTGGAAATGCGTACAGATGAGAGACTAAACAGACACTGGGAGGCGATCCGCTCAGGGCAAGGATGGAGCATGTGTGTGGGCTGGGGAAAAGGCCACAGAAGTGACTCACAGCTCTGTGTGGAACCTTGGGTGGGCACTGTTACTATAACATACCCATCACTGTGAGCCACACAGATGATAAACATTTAAATCATGATACCCATTTCAGAGGCATCAGCAGGACATGCCAACAAGAAGGAAGACTGAAGCAAAGCAGCACATAGTTGCACAAAAGACTTGGTCTGATGCGCCAGTTGTACGTGATCTCTGTGGTAACCACAGCGGTGAAGTTTCTCATCTATGAAACAGAAGGCAGAACAGGACACGCCAGGCAGGACCTTGGGAGGTCACACATGGCAGTCATTCCAATGACTACAAATATAGAACACTGAGAGAAGTTAAGATCTATACAGGAGCCAATTAACTGCCTTCCCAAGCTGGATAAGGCTTCACATAGAAGTGGTGCTCGACAGGGTCTCAAAAGACTAGCTTAATGAGGAGAAGTACAGGGGAAGGAAAGACATTTACAGAGGGGAGTTGTTAAAGTGCCTGAGACTTCTGCAAGGTAGAGGGGAAAAACAAATAAGGTTTTAGGAGAGCGAGGAGACAGATGTTTGGTGGTATGATCAGTAGAAGAAACACTAAGTTGACATTTTAGTTGTCGTTTCAAAGGTGGTTTACTGTAAAGGAAACGTGTGCCTTCCATCCAAGCATGTGTCTGCGAGCTCACACTTGGCAACACTCTAGTCTTTCAAGCAAATATCAATGATAGAAGACAAGAAGTTATAGAGTCAGAAGCTTGCTAAACGCCTCTGACAATCCAACCTGAAAGGCAGCAGAGATTACTGAAGCCTCATGGGCACTTGGTTGGTGATTTGAAAGTTTGTTTGTGTGCTAAGGCACATTCAGAAGGGGGAGAAAAACAGTTGGCAAATGTGTGGGGGAAGTGAGGTTCATACACTGGTGGCAATGGCAAACTGAGGTTCCCTGTGTCTGAAAAGGGCTGTTGATAGGAAAGAGAGAGAGAGAGAGAGAGAGAGAGAGAGAGAGAGAGAGAGAGAGAGAGAGAGAGAGAGAGAGAGCGCACAGCTGCCAAACCACTGCCCACAGTTACACATTTGAACGTCTTAGGGAGGAAGGAAAGGCAGGCAGGCTCAAAACCGGCAACTAAAAAGATAGTCAACTGGGGGAGTGGCTGGATATGCAAGATTCTTATGAGCACTTCAACCAATTGTAGGGCTGGCTCTCATTAAGGAGAGGCCATCTGTAAACCACTGGAGAGAAAGGAGAGGGCCAAGGACAGGAGGAGGAGGAGGAGGAGGAGGAGGAGGAGGAAGAGGAGATGGAGGAGGAGGAAGAGACTTTACAAATATCATTTTCTAAAACGGACTGTATGAGTGTATCGGTCCCCTGCCATATTCACATGCTGAAGTCCTAGTCTAATTCAAGATGGGATGCTGCTAAGAGACATGTTGAAAGGTCATAGGTTAGAAAGGGTGGTGCTCTTGTGAATGGCAGTTATCTGAGGAAGAGGAATTTGTTACCGGCCCTGTGAGGATATATTAAGGTCATTGCTGTCTACAAGTCAGGAAGAGGTCATCACCATGACCTTGCCCATCCCAGTCTGTAGTTTTCTGTTATAGTCTTCCACACTGACTAAGAAAACTTTCAAAACACATCAAACATAGTTTTGAGATAGATTAGATATAAAATAAAAATAGGAGATATCCTTTGAGTTGAGAGTCTTAAACTCTAGGAACAAATCAAGGATGGAGTTCTATGAATCTTTCTTGGACATTTTTGAGTCTTTCAAAATCTTGATCCAAATGCAACAGTATAAATAGATCTTGAAATTATTTAGTACTATTGAAAAAGAAAATATAATTCTTAAAATATGAGATAAAATTAATATTGGACACTCTATGTACACAGTCACACAAATAAAATAAATAGATAAACAAATAAACTAACAATAAAAAGTTTAAAACATTGTATGTTTCATGTGGGATTGTAAATGGGCACTCTGAAAGTAATTCAAATGTTTGAAAAGAAATAGACACTTGAAGATACACATACTGCATTACCATGCGACTCTAGCTCAGATTAATAGCGAGTCCAGAGAAACACGCATATGTACATCCAGGGGGAGTTACATAGAGTTGTTAATTGCCAATTTATAGCTGAAAGCACAAACTCTAAACACATACAAGCTCATTTGGATAAAGAAGTCACAGAGCATCTATTTATTGTCACACTGAAAATGATCTGTAGTTAGATGCATCAACATAGAAAAAGCATCAAAAATGAAATAATCGGAGTTGTCCACCCTAGTGCTACTGTCTGACGGTCACTAAAAGATAGGAAACTGTATGTGGGAATGAAAACTTGCTCAGGTCAGAGTAACCTGGAGGGGCCGAGGAAGTGGATGAGAGGGGAACTTGGAAAGACAGCAGTATTTATGGTTTCTTTTCTTTTCTTTTTTTAAATTTATTTTTATTTATTTCATTTTTTTAGTTAATTCATTCATATTACCTCTCAATTGGTTCATTCTTTTAAAAGTGTCAAAAATAAAAGGAGGAAGAACCAAATGACATTCGATGATGCAGAACATGGTGTAGTGGGAGCATCTCATGCTGTCCTCTTAATTTCCCGTCAAGTCTGAATCATTCACTTAGCCCAGTGAGGTTAAGCAGAAAGCTCTGTTTGAGAGAAAGCATGTGGCTTTATCCATCATCGTCCGGCCTTGAGTCAGCCTGGTGCCATCATGTCTCCCATGTCCGTGTCCTGTGTCCAGCAGTCGTCAATGCTGTATAGTCTTCCTTGGTCCCCTACCCATCCTGGAACCTCCTGGAATTTGCCTTGTGGCTCCAAATAGCAGCCTACAGTTCTGTGATGGTCTAAATCCGAACTGTCCCTCACAGGTTGCTGTGCTTGACTACATCGTCCCCTGCTGGTCACAGTTTGGTGACGCTGTAGAACCCTTGAGACACAAGACCATAAGAAGGCCACCAGGGGTGAGCCTTGAAGGAGATAGAAGGCCTGCTTCCTGTTCTGGGTCTTTGTTTCCTGGTCTACAGTGGCAGTAATAAGCTGCCCTAGACCTACCTCCTGTGTTGTACCTTCTCTATGGTGATGTATTTCCTAAAACTGTGAGCCCAAATAAGCCCCTCCCTGCTGAAGTTGCTTTTATTAGTTATTTTTGACACAGCAGCGAGAAAAAGAGTAATAAAGAAAAATCTCTAATGAACCTTTTCCTTTCAAGCAACACAGAGATTGGTGGCTTGGATCAACCTTTCTCTGGAGTCTTTCCCTCAAATCCACAATACTCTTCTGTATTTGGCTCTGGCCACCCCTGCTTAGTTTTCCTGGGAGGCTCTTCTTTTTTATATTGCTTTCCTGCCCCTGTGTTGCTCTTCCACTGGGTTCTTATCCCTAGCTTTTGTCATTGCGTTTCCAGGAGATCCTCCACAGTGCAGACTACCACCGCCTCACCAGAGAGAGATTTTCATTCCATATTTTGTGGTTACACAATGTATAAGTGCTTAGTTTTCTGAAAAAGCTAAGCAAAGTTTTTAAGTGTATCGTCACAGGTAAATTTTTTTCCCCAAGAAAATGCCTTATAATTCCCTTTAGCAAGTTGAATTTAGTTTTCCAACAGCACAGAAAGATACTTGTGGAAATGGCAAGTATTTGTGGAGAACCTCAAACTCAGAGATTTTTTTTTTTGTCATTTGGTTGGTAAGGAATGGTAGTTTTTTTTTTTTTTTTTTTTACAGCCAGGCATGTGAGGAATGGTACCACAGAACGTGACAGATGCTGCAAGTTAGTGTTCCTGAGAATGAAAAACTGTCCACTCTGAGGGTTAGCTTTAATTGTCAGCTTAGCGCACAATCTAGGCTCATCTGGAAGGAGAATCTCTACTTTGGGCTTTTCTGGAGCCTGTTTATGAGGGACTGCCTTAAGTTCATCAATGGGGAAAGAGCCAACCACCATGGGCAGCACCATCCCCTAGGCAGGACCTGGGACTGTGTAAGAGTGAACTGAGCACAGGAAGCAAGTGAGCTTCCTATTTATTTTTTTTACATGCTTACTGTGGATGCAATGTGACCAGCTGCTTCAAGTTCCTGCACCTGGTACTTCCTCTACAGCGATGGCTTAAACCTGGAGTTACGAGTGAAAACAAACCCCTTTGCTGAGGTGTTTTACAGAAGTAAAACTGAAACATCAACATATCAGCATGTCATTTTTGCTAAAGACTAGGATCACTGAACATGCATATGTGCATTCACATGTTTGTGTGTACGTGGCAGTCAAAGGTCAACCTCAGGTATTATTTCTCAGGAACCCTGCATCTTGTTGTTTGAGTCTCTCATTGTCCTGGAGCTTGCTGAGTAGGCTCCTCTGGTTGGTTAGCAAGTTCCAAGGATCTGTCATTTCTGCCTCCCTGGTGATGATGATGATGATGATGATGATGATGATGATGATGACTGTTTTTTTTGAGACAAGGTTTCTTTATGTAGCCTTGGCTATCCTGGGTTCACGTTGTAGGCCAAGATGGTTTGAACTCACAAAGATCCACTTGCATCTGGGATTACAGGCCTGCACCATTGCATGCTGGGATCACACCTGAACTTTTTTTGGGGGGTTTATTTATTTATTTATTTATTTATTTATTTATTTATTCATATTACATCTCAATTGTTATCCCATCCCTTCTATCCACCCATTCCTCCCTCCCTCCCACTTTCACCCCATTCCCCTCCTCTATGACTGTGACTGAGGGGGACCTCCTCCCCCTGTATATGATCATAGGGTATAAAGTCTCTTCTTGGTAGCCTGCTATCCTTCCCCTAAGGTGCCACTGGGCCTCCCCATCAAGGGGACATGGTCATATATGGGGCACCAGAGTTCATGTGAAAGTCAGTCCCCACTCTTCATTCATCTGTAGAGAATGACCTGTCTCTTGGCTAGATCTGGATAGGGGTTCAATGTTTACTGCACATATTGTCCTTGGTTGGTGCCATAGTTTGTGCAGAACCCCTGGGCCCAGATCTGCCTATCATAATGTTCTACTTGTAAGTTTCTAGGACCCTCTGGATCCTTCTATTTCCCCATTCTCCCATTCTTCTCTCACCTAGAGTGGCAATAGGATGTCCTCACATATATCCCACTTTTCTAGTAGGTGAAGACTTAAATGGGACATGTCCCTTGGGCTAGTGTCTAGTTATAAGTGAGTATATACCATTTGAGTCTTTCTGCTTCTGGGTTGACTCACTATGATCATTTCTAGTTCAATCCATTTGTCCACAAATTTCGGGATTTCCTTGTTTTTAATAGCTGAGTAGTATTTTTATCCATTCTTCTACTGAGGGACATTTAGGCTGTTTCCTGGTTCTGGCTATTCTGAATAAGGCTGCTGTGAACATGGTTGAGCATATGTCCTTGTTGTGTGCTGGTGCATCTTCTGGGTATATTCCAAGGAGTGGAATAGCTGAGTCTTGAGGTAGCCCTATTCCAAGTTTTCTGAGACAGCGCCAGATAGATTTCCAAAGTGGTTGTACTAGTTTGCATTCCCACCAGCAATGAAGGAGTGTTCCTCTTTCTCCACATCATCACTAGCATGTCACACTTGAACTTTTAACATGATTTCTAGGCATCTAACTGTGGTTCTCTTGCTTGTATGACAAGCCCTTTACTGATTGAGCCATGTCCTCAGCCCTCAAAAGAAACATTTGAGCCATCTTTACAAGGACAAAAGGAAAGTATTCTGTTCTTCAGTGAAAACTATGTATATGTTTTTTGCTGAGGGTTCCCCCCAAATTTTAGATCTATTTTAAGGAAAACTTGGATTTTTAGAATAAACTGTCAGTTTTTTTCTATAGTACTCAAACAGGAAGAAAATAAGTTGGGAGAAATATCTCATTAAACTCTAAATGTCTGTGAAGGTCGAAATCATCTCATAAAAAATGCTCAAGTGGCTGTTAGTGTTTGCACCCGGTGAGAAAGCCACATGAAGGGCTTGAAACTGACTAGTTCATGGGTCCCACTTCCTGTTGTGAGAAGGGAAAATGTGCCTTAGCCTCAGTAAAGCTCTCAAAGGCTGTTTTCATTCCCTCTTGTAGAGCAGTTGGGGTTTCAAATTCACATCTATCAATTGAAACTGAAACCCTCTGTAGTTTGTTATTTCTCTAACGTGCAGCTTGTGTCTGGGTAGGGGAAACACTGAGCGGTGAGGGACTTTGTGTTGTGGGAGGACGGTCGCAGCAGACTTGGAGCACAAGGGGCTTGTGGGGAGTGATGGGACACTGCGCAGGCGACTGTCCTGACCTGATGCAGACCCCCTAACTCTCAGTCGAGACTAAGAGCAAGGGGAGATAGTGTTTCTCTGTGTAGCCATGGCTGTCCTGCACTCACTTTGCAGACCAAGCTGTCCTCGAACTCACAGCGGTCCGCCTGCCTCTGCCTCCCGAGTGCTGGGATTAAAGGCATGCGCCACCACGCCCCCACTGAACTAGGACTGATTTTAGTAGGAATGAAGACGCGTTTTTGACTTGGGGATTTTCCTGGAAACCATCTCAGGTTTGATGATGGAGCTGAAGAGCTGGCAGTGCCGCTGGGAACCGTCAAGCAGTGACTGAGGAGACTCAGTTCCCCAGCCTGTGGGTCAGGAGCCAAGGAATAAACAGTCACCTCTGTGCTTCCCTCCCATCATTCCATAGCTGTCCCCTAGACATCGCCTCCCACTTCCTTGTTCTTTTTATAATAATTACTTACTTAATTCATTAATTAATTCGCCTTGCATCCTGGATTGTAGCCCCCTCCCTCCTCTCCCCCTAGTCCTACTCTCCCTCCCTCGGAAAAGAGGAAGCCCTTTCCACCACCAGTCCACCCCCCCCCAGCACACCAAGTCTCAGCAGGACTGGACAGTCCTCTTCCCCTGTGGCCTGCTGAGGCAGCTCCACCATTGGAGAGTAACCAAAAGGCAAGCCACAGAGAGTCTATGTCAGAGACAGCCCCGACTCCCCTTACTAGGGGACCGACATGAAGCCAGAGCTGCCCATCACCTAATCTGGGTAGGAGGCCTAGGTCTAGTCCGCGCATGCTCCTTGGTTGGAGCTTCAGTCTCCATAAACCCCGTCTGGGCCCCGGTTAATTTGCTCTGTTGGTCTTTTTGTGGAGCTCCTGTCACCTGCAGGTCCTTCTATCCCCACCCCAGCCCGACTCTTCCACAAGACTCCTTATGCTTTGCCCAACGTTTGGCTGTGAGTCTCAGCATCTGTTTCCATCCTCTGCTGGGTGGAGCCTCTCAGAGGACAGCTATGCAAGGCTCTTGTGTGCGAGCAGAGCAGAATTAGCCTTAATTGTCTTTTTTAAAAAGCTACTGTTGCTGTTTGAATTGATGTAGTTTCACATTGTTTACCTGGGGTTCCATCTCTGCTTTCTCCCACTTACCTGCCTCTCAGTTACTTCACATGATCCTTGGGCTCCCTGATTTCCTGAACCTTACTGATTATCAAGTTCTCTCACTCTCTTTGTCTTCAGCACCTCGCTGAATAAGTATTGTCAATTTGGACAGTACTGTGTAACCAGTAGGTACTAATTGGGTTTACACATCTCAGGATATAGGTATAAAAAGGAAAAACAAACCAAACCAAACCAACCAACTGAACAAACAAACCAAAAAACCCCAACCAAACCAAAAGTGCCCAGAGACTAAGGAATAGTAGGGAATCTTAGATGAAGAAATTGGCATTGTGGGAAGTATTTGTGAAAGGTGAGCTCCTTAACATGATAATATGTTTAGACTTAATTAGCATGCCATGATTGACCCCTGTTGAGTCTGCTTAAAAATGACCCTCAAAGCGATCAATGAACGATCCCAGGGAAGGCAGGA